>NW_027488388.1:0-300000 GCF_051014445.1 Colletes latitarsis
CACAGGAGTGGCCCGAGGACCGACCCCTGCGGAACACCGCAGTACACCTCCCTCCGCATATCACCATCCCGGCCCGGATACTCGATCCACCTGCCGCGGAGATAATCCCCGACGACCGCCCTGAGACAAGGGGGGACTCGATGATATTCGAGTCCCCTCCTTATCTCTTCCCAGGGGAGGGTGTTAAAGGCATTGGCAATATCCAAGGATATTGCCAATGCCACCCCTCCCCGGGAGACGGCCGCCTCCGAGAGGGCCCTCACACGACCTATCGCGTCGATAGTCGATCGGCCCCCCCGGAAACCGAACTGGCAGTCGGCCAGACCGGGATCACCCCGCGACAGGTGCTCGACGAGGCGGGCAGCAATCACACGCTCGAAGAGCTTGCCCACCTCGTCGAGGAGACAAATGGGCCGGTATGCGGAGGGAGACTCCGCGGGCCGACCCTCCTTCCGGAGGAGGACCATCCTCGCCACCTTCCAACTGGGGGGGAATCGCCCGTCCCTCAGGCAGCGGTCGAACAACCGCCTGAGGTCGGCCCCAAGGACGCCCTGGGTCAAGACCCAAACCCGGCCGGGCACACCATCCGGACCCGGGGCCGTGTTACGAACCCCGAGCCGTCTGATGGCCGCTGCCAGCTCCTCCTGCGTGACCCCCAGCTCGGCCGTCCACTCCACTGGGACAGCCACCGCCGCCGGAGGACGCGGTCCCCTCTCCCCAATTGGGAAGAGTGTATTGACCACGTCCTCCAGCAGCCGGGGGTCAAGACCCTCGGTGACGGGGGGCGCCCACGGGCGGAGCTTATTCAGCACCACCTTATATGGGCGCCCCCATGGATCGTCATCAAGGGTCTGGAGGAGCTCCTTCCATGCCTGGGTCTTGGCCCGTTTGATGGCGACCTGCAGAGCAACCCGCGCCACGCGGTATGCTCCATACAGGTCATCAGCTGCCCTCGCTCGCGCCACGCCGTCGCCTGTACGTTGACGACGGCGCGCGCGGGTGTACTGGCGTCGGGCGCGGACAGTCGCGACTCGCAACTCCGCGATCGCGTCCGACCACCAGTACACCGCCCGGCGAGGAGAAGCCCGCCCGACCCGAGGCATCGCCGCGTCGCAAATACCCGCGACCAATGCTCCGAGCCGGGCGACCTCCTCCTCTATGCTCGGCAACTCGGCCGCTCCCTGCGGCCAAGTTGCAGCGAGGGCAGCTGCCATCAGGGCGTCCTTGTCCAGGCGCCGAAGCGCCCAGCGGCGTGGTGGGGTGCCACGCAGGCGGCCGTGTCGGGATGCACTCGCGGCGGCAGAGACCTCCATCCGGATGTACCGGTGATCGGAGAGTGTCTCTGCCCCCGCGACCACGTGCCAACCCGACACCATGCGCACGGCGTTGGGGGTCGCGAATCCAACATCCACGATGGACCCCCCATATCGCCGCACGCATGTGTGCTCCGACCCCCGGTTCAACACCCGGAGGTCGAGCCCCGCCGCCCAATCGCCCAGGATCCCGCCGCGAACGGAGGTCCTGGGGGATCCCCAAGCCACCGACTTGGCATTAAAATCCCCCAGGACCAGCACCGGCCGGGCCGCGTAGCGCTGCACGCATGCCGCGACCTCGGCCAAGTACAGCTCGAACGCAGCGTGACCGCTACGGGGCGAAATGTAGCACCCCACCACAGCAACTCCCCCCCAGTCCACGGCGATGAATCCCCGACCGCGCTCCAACAAGGAGAACGGTGGGGACCCGTCGCCCCCTCCCCATACCGTCGCCACCAAGCCGTCCGCGTCGCCCACCCAGTGAGGGTGATCAGGGACGTGGTACGGCTCGGCGGCGACCGCCAGGCCAACCCCCCACTCCGCGAGGACTTGGGACATCAAGTCCTGTGCCGCGCGGCAGTGGTTGAGGTTGGCCTGGAGGAGGAGGCGGGGCGGCATTAATTAATGGCCGCGCCAGCCTCCTCCCGGCCGTCCGTCCCCGTAGCACCGTCCACCTCCATGGAGGACGATGCCACCGCCCTCGGCACCGGAGCCGGTGCAGCCCGCCTCTTCCTCTCCTTCCGGGAGGGGGGGGAGCACTTCTTGCTCCCCACCCTGTGATCGGCTGGCCTCCCCATGTCCGCACACAGCGGGCAGTGGGGGGCCGCCGAGCACTGGCTCGCACGGTGCTCTTTGGCACCGCAGCGGTAACACTGACCGCTGCGGTCCACCGGCGAGGTGCACCACTGCCTCACGTGCCCCAATTCGAGGCAGCGGTGACACTGGAGCGGGCGCGGCGCGAGGATTTCCACTCGCGCCGAAACCCACCCCACCAACACCCTCCCGGATTCCGCCACCTTACGGGCGGCGGAGAGGGGGCACCGGGCCCACACCGACCCGAGGCCGGAGGGCGACCTGCGGATCTCTCCGATCCGCAGGTCCTCCACAGGACAGTCCCCCGCCCTCGCAAGGGCACGGGACACATCCTGTGCGCTGACCGAGTCGTCCAGCCCACAAACGCGCATCTCCGTGCGCTTCGTGGGCCGGGCGACCCGGACACCTCGCTCGCCCAGCTGCTCCCGGAGCCTCTGGGCGAGACGATCCGCCTTCGCGCCGCCTTCTGCACCGGGGATCTCCAGCAAGAGACCCCCGGTCACGGCCCTCTTCGCCCTCACGGAGGCGATGCCCAGCTCTTCCAGGGAGATATTCTCCCTGGCGAGCCGCATCGCCTCCGCGAGGGTCAGGTCGCCCCCCTGCGCAACGGTCAGCGTCACCGCTGCCGTTTTTGGGGGACGACCTGGTCGTGCCTTCCCGACCTTCGCGGCCTTTACCTTGGCCGCCAGCGGCGGAGGCGGAGGCTGCGGTTGCGAGGCCTTCCTCGCCGCCCGCTTCGCCTTCCGCCCCACCACCTCACTCCACGCCACCCCCCCTTGGGAGGGTGCCGTGGAGGACGCGACCACCGCGACCACGGGTACACCACCCCCCTTGGGGGTCGCGACCCGGGGCCCTGGTGCCGCAACGCTGGGCGGAGCCTTCACTCCGCCCTTCTTTGCCTTCCCCGACTGTACCGGAACAGGTCGGGGAGGCACCGCCTTCCTGCTGACCGCTCTTCCGGCGAGGAGCTCCTCCCGGAAGGCGGCCAGCTTGCCATCAATCATGTCCCCAATCCTCCTCAGAAGATCGTCTTCTGAAGAGGACGGGGACTTCTTCACGGGCGGAGTGCGGGTGGAGGGGCCCGCGGTGCCCCGCACCACTGCCGCCGCACTCCGCTTATTTACCTCCGCCGAGGGACGCGGCGGTGGAGGAGGAGGGAGGATGGGAGGGAGGGCCGCGCTGTTCCACAGCGCCTCTGCCCTCCTCCGCCCCTGTCGCTCCTCCTCCAACAGGAGCTGCAGACGGGCGTTCCGCCCTCTGAGCTCCCGCGCCGCCCCCCTCATTTCCTCCGCCGCGGCCTTCAGGGCCTCCGCGCCACCGCTTTTCTGCCCCTTAAAGGCGCAGGCAGCGGCGACTTTCTCCACCCGCCTCAGGGACGAGGAGATCCTCTCCGATATCTCCTCGGTCACCTCGTCCCTGAGGCAACTCAGCCTCACCGACGGGCTCATCGCGCCGCCCACCTCGACGACGGCCTGCCCCGTCCTCTTCCTCTTAGAGCCTATGTGGCTCGTGCTGGAGGAGAAGGACGAGACCGACGCCGTCTCGTCGTCCTCCTCCACCCTCCACGAAGCCGGACCTGGCGCTGAGTGGGGCGCGAGCGCCGCCACCCTAACCCCAACCCCGTCTCCGTCCTCCCCAACCGACAAAACCCGCCCCATCCCCATTTTATTTTCTGTGACCATAATAATCCCACGAGATGGTCGGAAATAAAGGTCCACCCGGACAGAGCCGCCTTACCCGGGTAAGCCTAATACTCCGGGGGTTCGGCAGGTTCCCCGGAGGTGGTCGCTTGGGATTGGGCCTTCTCCCCCAACCATGCATCCCATCGCCGCGCACCATAGCTTAGGATTGGAGGGCGATTTTATAGAGTCGCCATACTCGTGGCCCAGGCGGTTAAGCCAAGACCCCCGTTCCTCCTGCCGTCACGTACCATTCACAAAACCAATAGGGAATTGTGAATGGGTCGTTGTGACGACCAACAGGAGGCTTACGGTGTGTGTATGACTCGGGTACCCCGGGTTCGTTAAGCCCGTACTGCAGCTGAAAGGCTGGCAGCCCCTGAGGGATTGAACGGATCCTGCGTTTTTTCTGGTTTGGATCACGTAGTAAAGTGGGACCACACTGAAACAGTCAATTAAACCTGGTTTCGACCAATATTTTAGAGAATAATTCATGTTAGGTCTAGGTTAGGTCTGGGATTTGCTCTCATCAGGCTCATTCTGTCGCATATTTCTCATACTTGATGGCTAGATCCTGGGCTTTTTCTGGATTGCATCACGTAGTAATGAAGTACAACACTGAAACAGTCAATTATACCTGGTTTCCATCAATACTTTAGAGGACAACGCAAGTTAGGTCTGGGATAGGCCTGGGATTTTCACTCATCACACTCATACTTTCGCATTCTTCACATACTTGTTGAACGGATCCTGGGTTTTTTCTGGTTTTGTATCACGTAGTAATGTGGGTCCACACTGAAACAATCAATTAAACCTGGTCTTGAGAAATATATTAGAGGATAACGCATGTTAGGTCTGGGATAGGTCTGGGATTTGCCCTCATCAGACTCATACTTTCGCACACTTCACATACTCGTTGAACAGATCCTGGGTTATTTTCTGGCTTGGATCACGTAGTAATGTGGTACCACACTGAAACAGTCGATTAAACCTGGTTTCGCTCAATATTTTAGATGATAACGCATGTTAGGTCTAGGCCAGGCCTGGGATTTTCACTCATCAGACTCATACTTTCGCATTCTTCACATACTTGTTGAACGGATCCTGGGTTTTTTCTGGTTTGGATCACGTAGTAATGTGGCACCACACTGAAACATACAATTAAACCTGGTCTTGATAAATATTTTAGAGGATAACGCATGTTAGGTCTGGGTTAGGTCTAGGATTTGCCCTCATCAGGCTCATACTTTCGCATTCTTCACATACTTGTTGAACGGATCCTGGGTTTTTTCTGGTTTGCATCACGTAGTAATGTGGTACCACACTGAAACAGTCCATTAAACCTGGTTTGGATCAATATTTTAGAGGATAACGCATGTTAGGTCTAGGTTAGCCCTGGGATTTTCACTCATCAGACTCATACTTTTTTTTTTTTTTTTTTTTTTTTTTTTTTTTTGTCGTGGGGAAAATCTTCGAAAGACTCTCTCCCACCTCCTTGGGGAGAGGTGGGAGGGGTGTGTGGGATTCCCCGCGCCCGTACAACGACAGGCGCGGGACCTACCCACTAAAAACCCCACGGTGACCCTTCGGCACGCTTTGGGAGGATACCGGGAATCGCTCGAAGCATTCTTCCGGTATCCTCCCCGTGCCCGCGCTTTCGCGCCCATCCCCCGGGGGGACAATCGGTCCCCCCAGTAGACACACTGCCTCATAGCGGCGGGACGGGGCCACTCCATCCCGCCGCTATCCGTCCCGGGGCCGCGTTTAGTGGCGGCTGCGAGCCCCAACTCGCAACCGCCCGCGACCCCGTTTCCACCCCTCGGCGGCCGGGCGTTCATGGCCGCACCAGACCGCCGAGGGTGCCTCCCCTTGCGTCGGACCGGTAGGGGGAGGCACTCCTACCCCCAACCGGTCCGACCCGGCGCCGCCTGGCGGGAGGAGGGTCCCCTCAGGACCCCCCTCCCAGCCTAGGTCATCCGCCACGCCGAGGCGGCCGCCCGCGACGCCTCGCGACCGGGCGACGACCTCGGGTCACCGCACGAGCGCGAGCTTCAGCGCGCCGCTGAAGCTCGCGCTCCCTCCCCGCGGCCTCCTTCTGCAACATTACGTTCTCGCAGAAGGAGGCCACGGCCCTCCACTTCTCCTCGCTGCCGAGCATGGCGCGCACCACGCCCGGCAGCGAGACATCCCGCCCGGCGACGCCGACCAGGACACGGCGCTCCCCCTTCCACGCGGGGCATACCTCCAGGGTATGATCCGCCGTGTCCTGCTCAGCGTCGCAGTGGCAGCAACGCGCCGTCGGCTCCTTCCCTATCCGGCACAGGTATCTTCCGAAGCTGCCATGCCCGGAAAATACCTGTGCCATCCGGTAGGTGAGGCTGCCATGGCCTCTGTCCAGCCACTCCTTCAGGAGTGGCCGAACCGCCCCGACAGTCCGGTGCCCCGCGGTTGGCAGAGCCAGCCGCTCCTGCCACGCGAGCAACACGGACTGCCGGGCCTGGCGCTTCAAATCGCCCCAAGCAGGTTCCTGCCCGCCCGGGACCGCCCCCACCCCCGCGCGACGGTCGACGCGGTGCCGGTACATCACCGCGTGCGACCGCGCGAGCAGGTCCATGGGCGGCATCCCCGCTAGAACCGTCGCCGCCTCATGTGACATGGTCCGATACCCGCGGACGACCCTGAGCGCCATGCGCCTCTGCACCCGACGCAGCATAGTCATGCTGCGCCGGGAGGCAGCCAGGTCGTCCGCCCAGACGGGGGCCCCGTATAGGGCCACCGACTGGACCATTGCCACATAGAGGCGACGAACTCGGCCCGCCGGGCCCCCCAGGTTGGGCAGGATCCGGCCCAGAGCCGCAACCATCCTTTCCAACCGGGGGACCAGGCAGCGGAAATGCTCCTCGAAACGCCAGTGGCTATCGACGATCAGCCCTAGATACCTGATCCGGGGCTTCACCTCGATGTCAGCCCCACCCACCCGGATCAGAGGGGGTGGCGGATCCTGCCGAGGTGAATGAAACGCAATCACCTCGGTCTTATGGACCGCCACCGTCATCCCCATCCCCCTGATCCGGTCGACGACGCGTTGCGCCCCCTCCTCGGCGAGGCGCTTGGCCCTCCCCCAGTGCGCCCCGACGGCCAGCACCAGTGTGTCATCCGCATAACACACCGTGCTGACGCCGTCGGGGAGGCCGGCCCGCAACACCGAGTCGTACGCGATGCCCCACAGGAGTGGCCCGAGGACCGACCCCTGCGGAACACCGCAGTACACCTCCCTCCGCATATCACCATCCCGGCCCGGATACTCGATCCACCTGCCGCGGAGATAATCCCCGACGACCGCCCTGAGACAAGGGGGGACCCGATGATATTCGAGTCCCCTCCTTATCTCTTCCCAGGGGAGGGTGTTAAAGGCATTGGCAATATCCAAGGATATTGCCAATGCCACCCCTCCCCGGGAGACGGCCGCCCCCGAGAGGGCCCTCACACGACCTATCGCGTCGATAGTCGATCGGCCCCCCCGGAAACCGAACTGGCAGTCGGCCAGACCGGGATCACCCCGCGAGAGGTGCTCGACGAGGCGGGCAGCAATCACCCGCTCGAAGAGCTTGCCCACCTCGTCGAGGAGACAAATGGGCCGGTATGCGGAGGGAGACTCCGCGGGCCGACCCTCCTTCCGGAGGAGGACCATCCTCGCCACCTTCCAACTGGGGGGGAATCGCCCGTCCCTCAGGCAGCGGTCGAACAACCGCCTGAGGTCGGCCCCAAGGACGCCCTGGGTCAAGACCCAAACCCGGCCGGGCACACCATCCGGACCCGGGGCCGTGTTACGAACCCCGAGCCGTCTGATGGCCGCTGCCAGCTCCTCCTGCGTGACCCCCAGCTCGGCCGTCCACTCCACTGGGACAGCCGCCGCCGCCGGAGGACGCGGTCCCCTCTCCCCAATTGGGAAGAGTGTATTGACCACGTCCTCCAGCAGCCGGGGGTCAAGACCCTCGGTAACGGGGGGCGCCCACGGGCGGAGCTTATTCAGCACCACCTTATATGGGCGCCCCCATGGATCGTCATCAAGGGTCTGGAGGAGCTCCTTCCATGCCCGGGTCTTGGCCCGTTTGATGGCGACCTGCAGAGCAACCCGCGCCACGCGGTATGCTCCATACAGGTCATCAGCTGCCCTCGCTCGCGCCACGCCGTCGCCTGTACGTTGACGACGGCGCGCGCGGGTGTACTGGCGTCGGGCGCGGACAGTCGCGACTCGCAACTCCGCGATCGCGTCCGACCACCAGTACACCGCCCGGCGAGGAGAAGCCCGCCCGACCCGAGGCATCGCCGCGTCGCAAATACCCGCGACCAATGCTCCGAGCCGGGCGACCTCCTCCTCTATGCTCCGCAACTCGGCCGCTCCCTGCGGCCAAGTTGCAGCGAGGGCAGCTGCCATCAGGGCGTCCTTGTCCAGGCGCCGAAGCGCCCAGCGGCGTGGTGGGGTGCCACGCAGGCGGCCGTGTCGGGATGCACTCGCAGCGGCAGAGACCTCCATCCGGATGTACCGGTGATCGGAGAGTGTCTCTGCCCCCGCGACCACGTGCCAACCCGACACCATGCGCACGGCGTTGGGGGTCGCGAATCCAACATCCACGATGGACCCCCCATATCGCCGCACGCATGTGTGCTCCGACCCCCGGTTCAATACCCGGAGGTCGAGCCCCGCCGCCCAATCGCCCAGGATCCCGCCGCGAACGGAGGTCCTGGGGGATCCCCAAGCCACCGACTTGGCATTAAAATCCCCCAGGACCAGCACCGGCCGGGCCGCGTAGCGCTGCACGCATGCCGCGACCTCGGCCAAGTACAGCTCGAACGCAGCGTGACCGCTACGGGGCGAAATGTAGCACCCCACCACAGAGACTCCCCCCCAGTCCACGGCGACGAATCCCCGACCGCGCTCCAACAAGGAGAACGGTGGGGACCCGTCGCCCCCTCCCCATACCATCGCCACCAAGCCGTCCGCGTCGCCCACCCAATGAGGGTGATCAGGGACGCGGTACGGCTCGGCGGCGACCGCCAGGCCAACCCCCCACTCCGCGAGGACTTGGGACATCAAGTCCTGTGCCGCGCGGCAGTGGTTGAGGTTGGCCTGGAGGAGGAGGCGGGGCGGCATTAATTAATGGCCGCGCCAGCCTCCTCCCGGCCGTCCGTCCCCGTAGCACCGTCCACCTCCATGGAGGACGATGCCACCGCCCTCGGCACCGGAGCCGGTGCAGCCCGCCTCTTCCTCTCCTTCCGGGAGGGGGGGGAGCACTTCTTGCTCCCCACCCTGTGATCGGCTGGCCTCCCCATGTCCGCACACAGCGGGCAGTGGGGGGCCGCCGAGCACTGGCTCGCACGGTGCTCTTTGGCACCGCAGCGGTAACATTGACCGCTGCGGTCCACCGGCGAGGTGCACCACTGCCTCACGTGCCCCAATTCGAGGCAGCGGTGACACTGGAGCGGGCGCGGCGCGAGGATTTCCACTCGCGCCGAAACCCACCCCACCAACACCCTCCCGGATTCCGCCACCTTACGGGCGGCGGAGAGGGGGCACCGGGCCCACACCGACCCGAGGCCGGAGGGCGACCTGCGGATCTCTCCGATCCGCAGGTCCTCCACAGGACAGTCCCCCGCCCTCGCAAGGGCACGGGACACATCCTGTGCGCTGACCGAGTCGTCCAGCCCACAAACGCGCATCTCCGTGCGCTTCGTGGGCCGGGCGACCCGGACACCTCGCTCGCCCAGCTGCTCCCGGAGCCTCTGGGCGAGACGATCCGCCTTCGCGGCGCCTTCTGCACCGGGGATCTCCAGCAAGAGACCCCCGGTCACGGCCCTCTTCGCCCTCACGGAGGCGATGCCCAGCTCTTCCAGGGAGATATTCTCCCTGGCGAGCCGCATCGCCTCCGCGAGGGTCAGGTCGCCCCCCTGCGCAACGGTCAGCGTCACCGCTGCCGTTTTTGGGGGACGACCTGGTCGTGCCTTCCCGACCTTCGCGGCCTTTACCTTGGCCGCCGGCGGCGGAGGCGGAGGCCGCGGTTGCGAGGCCTTCCTCGCCGCCCGCTTCGCCTTCCGCCCCACCACCTCACTCCACGCCACCCCCCCTTGGGAGGGTGCCGTGGAGGACGCGACCACCGCGACCACGGGTACACCACCCCCCTTGGGGGTCGCGACCCGGGGCCTTGGTGCCGCAACGCTGGGCGGAGCCTTCACTCCGCCCTTCTTTGCCTTCCCCGACTGTACCGGAACAGGTCGGGGAGGCACGGCCTTCCTGCTGACCGCTCTTCCGGCGAGGAGCTCCTCCCGGAAGGCGGCCACCTTGCCATCAATCATGTCCCCAATCCTCCTCAGAAGATCGTCTTCTGAGGAGGACGGGGACTTCTTCACGGGCGGAGTGCGGGTGGAGGGGCCCGCGGTGCCCCGCACCACTGCCGCCGCACTCCGCTTATTTACCTCCGCCGAGGGACGCGGCGGTGGAGGAGGAGGGAGAATGGGAGGGAGGGCCGCGCTGTTCCACAGCGCCTCTGCCCTCCTCCTCCCCTGTCGCTCCTCCTCCAACAGGAGCTGCAGACGGGCGTTCCGCCCTCTGAGCTCCCGCGCCGCTTCCCTCATTTCCTCCGCCGCGGCCTTCAGGGCCGCCGCGCCACCGCTTTTCTGCCCCTTAAAGGCGCAGGCAGCGGCGACTTTCTCCACCCGCCTCAGGGACGAGGAGATCCTCTCCGATATCTCCTCGGTCACCTCGTCCCTGAGGCAACTCAGCCTCACCGACGGGCTCATCGCCCCGCCCACCTCGACGACGGCCTGCCCCGCCCTCTTCCTCTTAGAGCCTATGAGGCTCCTGGTGGAGGAGAAGGACGAGACTGACGCAGTCTCGTCGTCCTCCTCCACCTTCCACGAAGCCGGGCCAGGCGCTGGAGGCGGCGCGAGCGCCGTCACTCCAGTCCCAACACCGCCTTCGTCCTCCCCCTCTGACTTACCCCGTCCCATCCCCGTTTTAATAGTGAACTCCATAATATTCCCACGAGCAGGTCGGAAGAAAAGGTCCGCCCGGGCAGAGCCGCCTTACCCGGGTAAGCCTATATACTCCGGGGGTTCGGCAGGTTCCCCGGAGGTGGTCGCTTGGGATTGGGCCTTCTCCCCCAACCATGCATCCCATCGCCGCGCACCATAGCTTAGGATTGGAGGGCGATTTTATAGAGTCGCCATACTCGTGGCCCAGGCGGTTAAGCCAAGACCCCCGTTCCTCCTGCCGTCACGTACCATTCACAAAACCAATAGGGAATTGTGAATGGGTCGTTGTGACGACCAACAGGAGGCTTACGGTGTGTGTATGACTCGGGTACCCCGGGTTCGTTAAGCCCGTACTGCAGCTGAAAGGCTGGCAGCCCCTGAGGGGATCAGACTCATACTTTCGCATTCTTCTCATACTTGTTGAACTTATCCTGGGTTTTTTCTGGTTTGGATCACGTAGTAATGTGGTACCGCACTGAAACGGTGGATTAAACCTGGTTTCGATCAATATTTTAGAGGAAAACGCAAGTTAAGTCTGGGATCACAGGGTGGGGAGCAAGAAATGCTCCCCCCCCTCCCGGAAGGAGAGGAAGAGGCGGGCTGCACCGGCTCCGGTGCCGAGTGCGGTGGCATCGTCCTCCATGGAGGTGGACGGTGCTACGGGGACGGACGGCCGGGTGGAGGCTGGCGCGGCCATTAATTAATGCCGCCCCGCCTCCTCCTCCAGGCCAACCTCAACTACTGCCGCGCGGCACAGGACTTGATGTCCCAAGTCCTCGCGGAGTGGGGGGTTGGCTTGGCGGTCGCCGCCGAGCCGTACCGCGTCCCTGATCACCCTCATTGGGTGGGCGACGCGGACGGCTTGGTGGCGACGGTATGGGGAGGGGGCGACGGGTCCCCACCGTTCTCCTTGTTGGAGCGCGGTCGGGGATTCGTCGCCGTGGACTGGGGGGGAGTCTCTGTGGTGGGGTGCTACATTTCGCCCCGTAGCGGTCACGCTGCGTTCGAGCTGTACTTGGCCGAGGTCGCGGCATGCGTGCAGCGCTGCGCGGCCCGGCCGGTGCTGGTCCTGGGGGATTTTAATGCCAAGTCGGTGGCTTGGGGATCCCCCAGGACCTCCGTTCGCGGCGGGATCCTGGGCGATTGGGCGGCGGGGCTCGACCTCCGGGTATTGCACCGGGGGTCGGAGCACACATGCGTGCGGCGATATGGGGGGTCCATCGTGGATGTTGGATTCGCGACCCCCAACGCCGTGCGCATGGTGTCGGGTTGGCACGTGGTCGCGGGGGCAGAGACACTCTCCGATCACCGGTACATCCGGATGGAGGTCTCTGCCGCCGCGAGTGCATCCCGACACGGCCGCCTGCGTGGCACCCCACGACGCCGCTGGGCGCTTCGGCGCCTGGACAAGGACGCCCTGATGGCAGCTGCCCTCGCTGCAACTTGGCCGCAGGGAGCGGCCGAGTTGCCGAGCATAGAGGAGGAGGTCGCCCGGCTCGGAGGATTGGTCGCGGGTATTTGCGACGCGGGGATGCCTCGGGTCGGGCGGGCTTCTCCTCGCCGGGCGGTGTACTGGTGGTCGGACGCGATCGCGGAGTTGCGAGTCGCGACTGTCCGCGCCCGACGCCAGTACACCCGCGCGCGCCGTCGTCAACGTACAGGCGACGGCGTGGCGCGAGCGAGGGCAGCTGATGACCTGTATGGAGCATACCGCGTGGCGCGGGTTGCTCTGCAGGTCGCCATCAAACGGGCCAAGACCCAGGCATGGAAGGAGCTCCTCCAGACCCTTGATGACGATCCATGGGGGCGCCCATATAAGGTGGTGCTGAATAAGCTCCGCCCGTGGGCGCCCCCGTCACCGAGGGTCTTGACCCCCGGCTGCTGGAGGACGTGGTCAATACACTCTTCCCAATTGGGGAGAGGGGACCGCGTCCTCCGGCGGCGGCGGCTGTGCCAGTGGAGTGGACGGCCGAGCTGGGGGTCACGCAGGAGGAGCTGGCAGCGGCCATCAGACGGCTCGGGGTTCGTAACACGGCCCCGGGTCCGGATGGTGTGCCCGGCCGGGTTTGGGTCTTGACCCAGGGCGTCCTTGGGGCCGACCTCAGGCGGTTGTTCGACCGCTGCCTGAGGGACGGGCGATTCCCCCCCAGTTGGAAGGTGGCGAAGATGGTCCTCCTCCGGAAGGAGGGTCGGCCCGCGGAGTCTCCCTCCGCATACCGGCCCATTTGTCTCCTCGACGAGGTGGGCAAGCTCTTCGAGCGTGTGATTGCTGCCCGCCTCGTCGAGCACCTGTCGCGGGGTGATCCCGGTCTGGCCGACTGCCAGTTCGGTTTCCGGGGGGGCCGATCGACTATCGACGCGATAGGTCGTGTGAGGGCCCTCTCGGAGGCGGCCGTCTCCCGAGGAGGGGTGGCATTGGCAATATCCTTGGATATTGCCAGTGCCTTTAACACCCTCCCCTGGGAAGAGATAAGGAGGGGACTCGAATATCATCGAGTCCCCCCTTGTCTCAGGGCGGTCGTCGGGGATTATCTCCGCGGCAGGTGGATCGAGTATCCGGGCCGGGATGGTGATATGCGGAGGGAGGTGTACTGCGGTGTTCCGCAGGGGTCGGTCCTCGGGCCACTCCTGTGGAACATCGCGTACGACTCGGTGTTGCGGGCCGGCCTCCCCGACGGCGTCAGCACGGTGTGTTATGCGGATGACACACTGGTGCTGGCCGTCGGGGCGCACTGGGGGAGGGCCATGCGTCGCACGGAGGAGGGGTCGCAACGCGTCGTCGACCGGATCAGGGGGATGGGGATGACGGTGGCGGTCCATAAGACCGAGGTGATTGCGTTTCATTCACCTCGGCAGGATCCGCCACCCCCTCTGATCCGGGTGGGTGGGGCTGACATCGAGGTGAAGCCCCAGATCAGGTATCTGGGGCTGATCCTCGATAGCCACTGGCGTTTCGAGGAGCATTTCCGCTGCCTGGTCCCCCGCTTGGAAAGGATGGTTGCGGCTCTGGGCCGGATCCTGCCCAACCTGGGGGGCCCGGCGGGCCGAGTTCGTCGCTTCTATGTGGCAATGGTCCAGTCGGTGGCCCTATACGGGGCCCCCGTCTGGGCGGACGACCTGGCTGCCTCCCGGCGCAGCATGACTATGCTGCGTCGGGTGCAGAGGCGCATGGCGCTCAGGGTCGTCCGCGGGTATCGGACCATGTCACATGAGGCGGCGACGGTTCTAGCGGGGATGCCGCCCATGGACCTGCTCGCGCGGTCGCACGCGGTGATGTACCGGCACCGCGTAGACCGTCGCGCGGGGGTGGGGGCGGTCCCGGGCGGGCAGGAACCTGCTTGGGGCGATTTGAAGCGCCAGGCCCGGCAGTCCGTGTTGCTCGCGTGGCAGGAGCGGCTGGCTCTGCCAACCGCGGGGCACCGGACTGTCGGGGCGGTTCGGCCACTCCTAAAGGAGTGGCTGGACAGAGGCCATGGCAGCCTCACCTACCGGATGGCACAGGTATTTTCCGGGCATGGTAGCTTCGGAAGATACCTGTGCCGGATAGGGAAGGAGCCGACGGCGCGTTGCTGCCACTGCGGCGCTGAGCAGGACACGGCGGATCATACCCTGGAGGTATGCCCAGCGTGGGAGGGGGAGCGCCGTGTCCTGGTCGGCGTCGTCGGGCGGGATGTCTCGCTGCCGGGCGTGGTGCGCGCCATGCTCGGCAGCGAGGAGAAGTGGAGAGCCGTGGCCTCCTTCTGCGAGAACGTAATGTTGCAGAAGGAGGCCGCGGGGAGGGAGCGCGAGGTTCAGCGGCGCGCTGAAGCTCGCGCTTGTGCGGTGGCCCGCGGTCGTCGCCCGGTCGCGAGGCGTCGCGGGCGGCCGCCTCGGCGTGGCGGATGACCTAGGCTGGGAGGGGGCTCCTGAGGGGACCCTCCTCCCGCCAGGCGGCGCCGGGTCGGACCGGTTGGGGGTAGGAGTGCCTCCCCCTACGGGTCCGACGCAAGGGGAGGCACCCTCGGCGGTCTGGTGCGGCCATGAACGCCCGGCTGCCGAGGGGTGGAAACTGGGTCGCGGGCGGTTGCGAGTTGGGGCTCGCAGCCGCCACTAAACGCGGCCCCGGGACGGATAGCGGCGGGATGGAGTGGCCCCGTCCCGCCGCTATGAGGCAGTGTGTCTACTGGGGGGACAGATTGTCCCCCCGGGGGATGGGCGCGAAAGCGCGGGCACGGGGAGGATACCGGAAGAATGCTTCGAGCGATTCCCGGTATCCTCGCAAAGCGTGCCGAAGGGTCACCGTGGGGTTTTTAGTGGGTAGGTCCCGCGCCTGTCGTTGTACGGGCGCGGGGAAACCCACACACCCCTCCCACCTCTCCCCAAGGAGGTAGGAGGGAGTCTTTCGAAGACTTTCCCCACGACAAAAAAAAAAAAAAAAAAAAAAAAAAAAGTTAAGTCTGGGGTTGGTCTGGGATTTGACCTCATCAGACTCATACTTTCGCATATTTCTCATACTTCATGGCTAGATCCTGGGCTATTTCTGGATTGGATCACGTAGTAATGTGGTACCACACTGAAACAGTCAATTAAACCTGGTTTCGATCAATATTTTAGAGGATAACGCGTGTTAGGTCTGGGTTAGGTCTAGGATTTGCCCTCATCAGGCTCATACTTTCGCATATTTCTCATACTTCATGGCTAGATCCTGGGCTATTTCTGGATTGGATCACGTAGTAAGGTGGTACCACACTGAAACATTCAATGAAACCTGGTCTGGATAAATATTTTAGAGGATGACGCATCTTAGGTCTGGGTTAGGTCTAAGATTTGCCCTCATCAGGCTCACAGTTTCGCGTTTTTCACATACTTGTTGAACAGATCCTGGGTTTTTTCTGGTTTGGATCACGAAGTAGTGTGGTACCACACTGAAACAGTCCATTAAACCTGGTTTCGCTCAATATTTTAGAGGACAACGCAAGTTAGGTCTTGGTAAGGCCTGAGATTTTCACTGATCAGACTCATACATTCGCATTCTTCACATACTTGTTGAACAGATCCTGGGTTTTTTCTCGTTTGGATCACGTAGTAATGTGGTACCACACTGAAACATTCTATTAAACCTGGTCTTGATAAATATTTTAGAGGATAACGCATGTTAGGTCTGGGTTACATCTAGGATTTGCCCTCATCAGGCTCATACTTTCGCATATTTCTCATACTTCATGGCTAGATCCTGGGCTGTTTCTGCATTGTATCACGTAGTAATGTGGTACCACGCTGAAACAGTCAATTAAACCTGGTTTCGATCAATATTTTAGAGGATAACGCAAGTTAGGTCTGGGATAGGTCTAGGATTTGCCCTCATCAGGCTCTTACTATCGCATATTTCTCATACTTCATGGCTAGATCCTGGGCTATATCTGGATTGGATCACGTAGTAAAGTGGTACCACACTGAAACATTCAATGAAACCTGGTCTGGATAAATATTTTAGAGGATAACGCATCTTAGGTCTGGGTAAAGGTCTAAGATTTGCCCTCATCAGGCTCACAGTTTCGCGTTTTTCACATACTTGTTGAACAGATCCTGGGTTTTTTCTGGTTTGGAGCACGAAGTAGTGTGGTACCACACTGAAACAGTCAATTAAACCTGGTTTCGATCAATATTTTAGAGGATAACGCAAGCTAGGTCTGGGATAGGTCTGGGATTAGCCCTCATCAGACTCATACTTTCGCACAATTCACATACTCGTTGACAAGATCCTGGGTTTTTTTCTGGTTTGGATCACGTAGTAATGTGGTTCCACACTGAAACAGTCGATTAAACCTGGTTTCGATCAATATTTTAGAGGATAACGCAAGTTAGGTCTGGGCTAGGTCTGGGATTTGCCCTCATCAGGCTCATACTTTCGCGTTTTTCACATACTAGTTGAACAGATCCTGGGTTTTTTCTGGTTTGGATCCCGTAGTAGTGTGGTACCACACTGAAACAGTCCATTAAACCTGGTTTCGCTCAATATTTTAGAGGATAACGCATGTCAGGTCTAGGTCAGGCCTGGTTTTTTCACTCATCAGACTCACACTTTCGCATTCTTCACATACTTGTTGAACGGATCCTCGGTTTTTTCTAGTTTAGGTCACGTAGTAATGTGGGACCACACTGAAACAGTCAATTAAACCTGGTTTCGACCAATATTTTAGAGAATAATTCATGTTAGGTCTAGGTTAGGTCTGGGATTTGCTCTCATCAGGCTCATACTTTCGCACACTTCACATACTTGTTGAACGGATCCTGGGTTTTTTCTGGTTTGGATCACGTAGTAGTGTGGTACCACACTGAAACAGTCCATTAACCCTGGTTTCGCTCAATATTTTAGACGATAACGCATGTTAGGTCTAGGTCAGGCCTGGGATTTTCACTCATCAGACTCATACTTTCGCATTCTTCACATACTTGTTGAACGGATCCTGCGTTATTTTCTGGTTTGGATCACATAGTAATGTGGTACCACACTGAAACATTCAATTAAACCTGGTCTTGATAAATATTTTAGAGGATGACGCATGTTAGGTCTGGGTTAGGTCTAGGATTTGCCCTCATCAGGCTCATACTTTCGCATATTTCTCATACTTCATGGCTAGATCCTGGGCTGTTTCTGCATTGTATCACGTAGTAATGTGGTACCACGCTGAAACAGTCAATTAAACCTGGTTTCGATCAATATTTTAGAGGATAACGCAAGTTAGGTCTGGGATAGGTCTAGGATTTGCCCTCATCAGGCTCTTACTATCGCATATTTCTCATACTTCATGGCTAGATCCTGGGCTATATCTGGATTGGATCACGTAGTAAAGTGGTACCACACTGAAACATTCAATGAAACCTGGTCTGGATAAATATTTTAGAGGATAACGCATCTTAGGTCTGGGTAAAGGTCTAAGATTTGCCCTCATCAGGCTCACAGTTTCGCGTTTTTCACATACTTGTTGAACAGATCCTGGGTTTTTTCTGGTTTGGAGCACGAAGTAGTGTGGTACCACACTGAAACAGTCAATTAAACCTGGTTTCGATCAATATTTTAGAGGATAACGCAAGCTAGGTCTGGGATAGGTCTGGGATTAGCCCTCATCAGACTCATACTTTCGCACAATTCACATACTCGTTGACAAGATCCTGGGTTTTTTTCTGGTTTGGATCACGTAGTAATGTGGTTCCACACTGAAACAGTCGATTAAACCTGGTTTCGATCAATATTTTAGAGGATAACGCAAGTTAGGTCTGGGCTAGGTCTGGGATTTGCCCTCATCAGGCTCATACTTTCGCGTTTTTCACATACTAGTTGAACAGATCCTGGGTTTTTTCTGGTTTGGATCCCGTAGTAGTGTGGTACCACACTGAAACAGTCCATTAAACCTGGTTTCGCTCAATATTTTAGAGGATAACGCATGTCAGGTCTAGGTCAGGCCTGGTTTTTTCACTCATCAGACTCACACTTTCGCATTCTTCACATACTTGTTGAACGGATCCTCGGTTTTTTCTAGTTTAGGTCACGTAGTAATGTGGGACCACACTGAAACAGTCAATTAAACCTGGTTTCGACCAATATTTTAGAGAATAATTCATGTTAGGTCTAGGTTAGGTCTGGGATTTGCTCTCATCAGGCTCATACTTTCGCACACTTCACATACTTGTTGAACGGATCCTGGGTTTTTTCTGGTTTGGATCACGTAGTAGTGTGGTACCACACTGAAACAGTCCATTAACCCTGGTTTCGCTCAATATTTTAGACGATAACGCATGTTAGGTCTAGGTCAGGCCTGGGATTTTCACTCATCAGACTCATACTTTCGCATTCTTCACATACTTGTTGAACGGATCCTGCGTTATTTTCTGGTTTGGATCACATAGTAATGTGGTACCACACTGAAACATTCAATTAAACCTGGTCTTGATAAATATTTTAGAGGATGACGCATGTTAGGTCTGGGTTAGGTCTAGGATTTGCCCTCATCAGGCTCATACTTTCGCATATTTCTCATACTTCAAGGCTAGATCCTGGGCTATTTCTGAATTGGATCACGTAGTAACGTGGTACCACACTGAAACAGTCAATTAAACCTGGTTTCCATCAATATTTTAGAGGACAACGCAAGTTAGGTCTGGGATAGGTCTGGGATTTGCCCTCATCAGGCTCATACTGTCGCGTTTTTCACATACTTGTTGAACAGATCCTGGGTTTTTTCTGGTTTGGATCCCGTAGTAGTGTGGTACCACACTGAAACAGTCCATTAAACCTGGTTTCGCTCAATATTTTAGAGGATAACGCATGTTAGGTCTAGGTCAGGCCTGGTTTTTTCACTCATCAGAATCATACTTTCGCATTCTTCACATAATTGTTGAACGGATCCTGGGTTTTTTCTGGTTTGGATCACGTAGTAATGTGGGTCCACACTGAAACAATCAATTAAACCTGGTCTTGATAAATATTTTAGAGGATAACGCAAGTTAGGTCTGGGATAGGTCTGGGATTTGCCCTCATCAGACTCATACTTTCGCACACTTCACATAATCGTTGAACAGATCCTGGGTTATTTTCTGCTTTGGATCACGTAGTAAAGTGGTGCCACCCTGAAACAGTCCATTAAACCTGGTTTGGATCAATATTTTAGAGGATAACGCATGTTAGGTCTAGGTTAGCCCTGGGATTTTCACTCATCAGACTCATACTTTCGCATTCTTCACATACTTGTTGAACGGATCCTGGGTTTTTTCTGGTTTGGGTCACGTAGTAATGTGGTACCACACTGAAATATTCAATTAAACCTGGTCTTGATAAATATTTTAGAGGATAACGCATGTTAGGTTTGGGTTAGGTCTAGGATTTGCCCTCATCAGGGTCATACTTTCGCATATTTCTCATACTTCTTGGCTAGATCCTGGGCTATTTCTGGATTGTATCACGTAGTAATGTGGTACCACGCTGAAACAGTCAATTAATCCTGGTTTCGATCAATATTTTAGAGGATAACGCAAGTTAGGTCGGGGATAGGTCTGGGATTCGCCCTAATCAGGCTCATACTTTCGCGTTTTTCACATACTTGTTGAACTGATCCTGGGTTTTTTCTGGTTTGGATCACGTAGTAATGTGGTACCACACTGAAACAGTGGATTAAACCTGGTCTCGATCAATATTTTTGAGGATAACGCAAATTAGGTCTGGGATAGGTCTGGGATTTTCACTCATCAGACTCGTACTTTCGCACACTTGACATACTTGTTGAACGGATCCTGGGTTTTTTCTGGTTTGGATCTCGTAGTAATATGGCACCACACTGAAACAGTCGATTAAACCAGGTTTCGATCAATATTTTTGAGGATAACGCATGTTAGGTCTAGGTTAGGCCTGGGATTTTCACTCATCAGACTCATACTTTCGCGTTTCTCACATACTTGTTGAACGGATCCTGGGTGTTTTCCGGTTTGGATCACGTAGTAATGAGGCACCACACTGAATCAGTCAATTAAACCTGGTTTCGATCAATATTTTAGAGAACAATTCATGTTAGGTCTGGGTTAGGTCTAGGATTTGCCCTCATCAGGCTCATACTTTCGCATATTGCTCATACTTCATGGCTAGATCCTGGGCTGTTTCTGGATTGTATCACGTAGTAATGTGGTACCACGCTGAAACAGTCAATCAAACCTGGTTTCGATCAATATTTTAGAGGATAACGCAAGTTAGGTCTGGGATAGGTCTAGGATTTGCCCTCATCAGGCTCATACTTTCGCATATTTCTCATACTTGATGGCTAGATCCTGGGCTTTTTCTGGATTGCATCACGTAGTAATGAAGTACAACACTGAAACAGTCAATTAAACCTGGTTTCCATCAATATCTTAGAGGACAACGCAAGTTAGGTCTGGGATAGGTCTGGGATTCGCCCTAATCAGGCTCATACTTTCGCGTTTTTCACATACTTGTTGAACTGATCCTTGGTTTTTTCTGGTTCGGATCACGTAGTAATGTGGTACCACACTGAAACAGTGGATTAAACCTGGTTTCGATCAATATTTTTGAGGATAACGCAAATTAGGTCTGGGATAGGTCTGGGATTTTCACTCATCAGACTCGTACTTTCGCACACTTGACATACTTGTTGAACGGATCCTGGGTTTTTTCTGGTTTGGATCTCCTAGTAATGTGGGACCACACTGAAACAGTCAATTAAACCTGGTTTCGATCAATATTTTAGAGGATAACGCATGTTTGGTCTGGGTTAGGTCTAGGATTTGCCCTCATCAGGCTCATACTTTCGCGTTTTTCACATACTTGTTGAACAGATCCTGGGTTTTTTCTGGTTTGGATCACGTAGTAGTGTGGTACCACACTGAAACAGTCCATTAAACCTGATTTGGATCAATATTTTAGAGGATAACGCATGTTAGGTCTAGGTTAGGTCTGGGATTTTCACTCATCAGACTCATGCTTTCGCATTCTTCACATACTTGTTCAACGGATCCTGGGTTTTTTCTGGTTTGGATCACGTAGTAATGTGGTACCACACTGAAACATTCA
The DNA here is from genome assembly GCF_051014445.1 of Colletes latitarsis. NCBI lineage: Eukaryota > Metazoa > Arthropoda > Insecta > Hymenoptera > Colletidae > Colletes > Colletes latitarsis. The sequence continues at coordinate 21,393 of NW_027488388.1, forward strand.
ATTAAACCTGGTCTTGATAAATATTTTAGAGGATAACGCATGTTAGGTTTGGCTTAGGTCTAGGATTTGCCCTCATCAGGCTCATACTTTCGCATATTTCTCATACTTCATGGCTAGATCCTGCGCTGTTTCTGGATTGTATCAGGTAGTAATGTGGTACCACGCTGAAACAGTCAATTAAACCTGGTTTCGATCAATATTTTAGAGGATAACGCAAGTTAGGTCTGGGATAGGTCTGGGATTCGCCCTAATCAGGCTCATACTTTCGCGTTTTTCACATACTTGTTGAACTGATCCTGGGTGTTTTCTGGTTTGCATCACGTAGTAATGTGGTACCACACTGAAACAGTCGATTAAACCTGGTTTCGATCAATATTTTAGAGGATAACGCAAGTTAGGTCTGGGATAGGTCTGGGATTTGACCTCGTCAGACTCATATTTTCGCACCCTTCACATACTCGTTCAACAGATCCTGGGTTATTTTCTGGTTTGGATCACATAGTAATATGGCACCACACTGAAACAGTCGATTAAACCAGGTTTCGATCAATATTTTTGAGGATAACGCATGTTAGGTCTAGGTTAGGCCTGGGATTTTCACTCATCAGACTCATACTTTCGCGTTTCTCACATACTTGTTGAACGGATCCTGGCTGTTTTCCGGTTTGGATCACGTAGTAATGTGGGATCACACTGAAACAGTCAATTAAACCTGGTTTCGATCAATATTTTAGAGAACAATTCATGTTAGGTCTGGGTTAGGTCTAGGATTTGCCCTCATCCGGCTCATACTTTCGCATATTGCTCATACTTCATGGCTAGATCCTGGGCTGTTTCTGGATTGTATCACGTAGTAATGTGGTACCACGCTGAAACAGTCAATTAAACCTGGTTTCGATCAATATTTTAGAGGATAACGCAAGTTAGGTCTGGGATAGGTCTAGGATTTGCCCTCATCAGGCTCATACTTTCGCATATTTCTCATACTTGATGGCTAGATCCTGGGCTTTTCTGGATTGCATCACGTAGTAATGAAGTACAACACTGAAACAGTCAATTAAACCTGGTTTCGATCAATATTTTAGAGAATAACGCAAGTTAGGTCTGGGATAGGTCTGGGATTTGACCTCGTCAGACTCATACTCTCGCACCCTTCACATACTCGTTCAACAGATCCTGGGTTATTTTCTGGTTTGGATCACATAGTAATATGGCACCACACTGAAACAGTCGATTAAACCAGGTTTCGATCAATATTTTTGAGGATAACGCATGTTAGGTCTAGGTTAGGCCTGGGATTTTCACTCATCAGACTCATACTTTCGCGTTTCTCACATACTTGTTGAACGGATCCTGGGTGTTTTCCGGTTTGGATCACGTAGTAATGTGGGACCACACTGAAACAGTCAATTAAACCTGGTTTCGATCAATATTTTTGAGGATAACGCATGTTAGGTCTAGGTTAGGCCTGGGATTTTCACTCATCAGACTCATACTTTCGCGTTTTTCACATACTTGTTGAACAGATCCTGGGTTTTCTCTGGTTCGGATCACGTAGTAGTGTGGTACCACACTGAAACAGTCCATTAAACCTGGTTTGGATCAATATTTTAGAGGATAACGCATGTTAGGTCTAGGTTAGGTCTGGGATTTTCACTCATCAGACTCATACTTTTGCATTCTTCACATACTTGTTGAACGGATCCTGGGTTTTTTCTGGTTTGGATCACGTAGTAATGTGGGACCATACTGAAACAGTCAATTAAACCTGGTTTCGATCAATATTTTAGAGAATAATTCATGTTAGGTCTAGGTTAGGTCTGGGATTTGCTCTTATCAGGCTCATTCTTTCGCATATTTCTCATACTTGATGGCTAGATCCTGGGCTTTTTCTGGATTGCATAACGTAGTAATGAAGTATAACACTGAAACAGTCAATTAAACCTGGTTTCCATCAATATTTTAGAGGACAACGCATGTTAGGTCTAGGTTAGGCCTGGGATTTGCCCTCATCAGGGTCATACTTTCGCAGTTTTAACATACATGTTGACCTGATCAAGGGTTTTTTCTGCTTTGGATCACGTAGTAAAGTGGTGCCACCCTGAAACAGTCCATTAAACCTGGTTTCGATCACTATTTTAGAGGATAACGCATGTTAGGTCTGGGATAGGTCTAGGATTTGCCCTCATCAGGCTCATACTTTCGCATATTTCTCATACTTGATGGCTAGATCCTGGGCTTTTTCTGGATTGCACCACGTAGTAATGTGGAACCACACTGAAACAGTCAATTAAACCTGGTTTCGATCAATATTTTTGAGGATAACGCATGTTAGGTCTAGGTTAGGCCTGGGATTTTCACTCATCAGACTCATACTTTCGCGTTTTTCACATACTTGTTGAACAGATCCTGGGTTTTCTCTGGTTCGGATCACGTAGTAGTGTGGTACCACACTGAAACAGTCCATTAAACCTGGTTTGGATCAATATTTTAGAGGATAACGCATGTTAGGTCTAGGTTAGGTCTGGGATTTTCACTCATCAGACTCATACTTTTGCATTCTTCACATACTTGTTGAACGGATCCTGGGTTTTTTCTGGTTTGGATCACGTAGTAATGTGGGACCATACTGAAACAGTCAATTAAACCTGGTTTCGATCAATATTTTAGAGAATAATTCATGTTAGGTCTAGGTTAGGTCTGGGATTTGCTCTTATCAGGCTCATTCTTTCGCATATTTCTCATACTTGATGGCTAGATCCTGGGCTTTTTCTGGATTGCATAACGTAGTAATGAAGTATAACACTGAAACAGTCAATTAAACCTGGTTTCCATCAATATTTTAGAGGACAACGCATGTTAGGTCTAGGTTAGGCCTGGGATTTGCCCTCATCAGGGTCATACTTTCGCAGTTTTAACATACATGTTGACCTGATCAAGGGTTTTTTCTGCTTTGGATCACGTAGTAAAGTGGTGCCACCCTGAAACAGTCCATTAAACCTGGTTTGGATCAATATTTTAGAGGATAACGCATGTTAGGTCTAGGTTAGCCCTGGGATTTTCACTCATCAGACTCATACTTTCGCATTCTTCACATACTTGTTGAACGGATCCTGGGTTTTTTCTGGTTTGGGTCACGTAGTAATGTGGTACCACACTGAAATATACAATTAAACCTGGTCTTGATAAATATTTTAGAGGATAACGCATGTTAGGTTTGGGTTAGGTCTAGGATTTGCCCTCATCAGGGTCATACTTTCGCATATTTCTCATACTTCATGGCTAGATCCTGGGCTGTTTCTGGATTGTATCACGTAGTAATGTGGTACCACGCTGAAACAGTCAATTAATCCTGGTTTCGATCAATATTTTAGAGGATAACGCAAGTTAGGTCTGGGATAGGTCTGGGATTCGCCCTAATCAGGCTCATACTTTCGCGTTTTTCACACACTTGTTGAACTGATCCTGGGTTTTTTCTGGTTTGGATCACGTAGTAATGTGGTACCACACTGAAACAGTGGATTAAACCTGGTTTCGATCAATATTTTTGAGGATAACGCAAGTTAGGTCTGGGATAGGTCTGGGATTTTCACTCATCAGACTCGTACTTTCGCACACTTGACATACTTGTTGAACGGATCCTGGGTTTTTTCTGGTTTGGATCTCGTAGTAATGTGGGACCACACTGAAACAGTCAATTAAACCTGGTTTCGATCAATATTTTAGAGGATAACGCATGTTAGGTCTGGGTTAGGTCTAGGATTTGCCCTCATCAGGCTCATACTTTCGCGTTTTTCACATACTTGTTGAACAGATCCTGGGTTTTTTCTGTTTTGGATCACGTAGTAGTGTGGTACCACACTGAAACAGTCCATTAAACCTGTTTTGGATCAATATTTTAGAGGATAACGCATGTTAGGTCTAGGTTAGGTCTGATATTTTCACTCATCAGACTCATACTTTCGCATTCTTCACATACTCGTTGACAAGATCCTGGGTTTTTTCTGGTTTGGATCACGTAGTAATGTGTGACCATACTGAAACAATCAATTAAACCTGGTCTTGATAAATATTTTATAGGATAACGCCTGTTAGGTCTGGGTTAGGTCTCGGATTTGCCCTCGTCAGGCTCATACTTTCGCATATTTCTCATACTTCATGGCTAGATCCTGGGCTATTTCTGGATTGGATCACGTAGTAATGAAGTACAACACTGAAGCAGTCAATTAAACCTGGTTTCGATCAGTATTTTAGAGAATAATTCATGTTAGGTCTAGGTTAGGTCTGGGATTTGCTCTCTTCAGGCTCATTCTTTCGCATATATCTGATACTGGATGGCTAGATCGTGGGCTTTTTCTAGATTGCATCAGGTAGTAATGAAGTACAACACTGAAACAGTCAATTAAACCTGGTTGCCATCAATATTTTAGAGGATAACGCATGTTAGGTCTAGGTTAGCCCTGGGATTTTCACTCATCAGACACATACTTTCGCATTCTTCACATACTGGTTGAACGGATCCTGGGTTTTTTCTGGTTTGGTTCACGTAGTAATGTGGTACCACACTGAAACATTCAATTAAACCTGGTCTTGATAAATATTTTAGAGGATAACGCATGGTAGATTTGGGTTAGGTCTAGGATTTGCCCTCATCAGGCTCATTCTTTCGCATATTTCTCATACTTGATGGCTAGATCCTGGGCTCTTTTTGGATTGCATCACGTAGTGATGTAGTACCACAATGAAACAGTCAATCAAACCTGGTTTCCATCAATATTTTAGAGGATAACGCATGTTAGGTCTAGGTTAGGTCTGGGATTTTCACTAATCAGACTCATACTTTCGCATTCTTCACATACTTGTTGAACGGATCCTGGGTTTTTTCTGGTTTGGATCACTTAGTAATGTGGTACCACACTGAAACAGTCGATTAAACCAGGTTTCGATCAATATTTTAGAGGATAACGCAAGTTAGGTCTGGGATACCCCTCAGGGGCTGCCAGCCTTTCAGCTGCAGTACGGGCTTAACGAACCCGGGGTACCCGAGTCATACACACACCGTAAGCCTCCTGTTGGTCGTCACAACGACCCATTCACAATTCCCTATTGGTTTTGTGAATGGTACGTGACGGCAGGAGGAACGGGGGTCTTGGCTTAACCGCCTGGGCCACGAGTATGGCGACTCTATAAAATCGCCCTCCAATCCTAAGCTATGGTGCGCGGCGATGGGATGCATGGTTGGGGGAGAAGGCCCAATCCCAAGCGACCACCTCCGGGGAACCTGCCGAACCCCCGGAGTATTAGGCTTACCCGGGTAAGGCGGCTCTGCCCGGGTGGACCTTTATTTCCGACCATCTCGTGGGATTATTATGGACACAGAAAATAAAATGGGGATGGGGCGGGTTCTGTCGGTTGGTGAGGACGGAGACGGGGTTGGGGTTAGGGTGGCGGCGCTCGCGCCCCACTCAGCGCCAGGTCCGGCTTCGTGGAGGGTGGAGGAGGACGACCAGACGGCGTCGGTCTCGTCCTTCTCCTCCAGCACGAGCCACATAGGCTCTAAGAGGAAGAGGACGGGGCAGGCCGTCGTCGAGGTGGGTGGGGCGATGAGCCCGTCGGTGAGGCTGAGTTGCCTCAGGGACGAGGTGACCGAGGAGATATCGGAGAGGATCTCCTCGTCCCTGAGGCGGGTGGAGAAAGTCGCCGCTGCCTGCGCCTTTAAGGGGCAGAAAAGCGGTGGCGCGGAGGCCCTGAAGGCCGCGGCGGAGGAAATGAGGGAGGCGGCGCGGGAGCTCAGAGGGCGGAACGCCCGTCTGCAGCTCCTGTTGGAGGAGGAGCGACAGGGGAGGAGGAGGGCAGAGGCGCTGTGGAACAGCGCGGCCCTCCCTCCCATCCTCCCTCCTCCTCCACCGCCGCGTCCCTCGGCAGAGGTAAATAAGCGGAGTGCGGCGGCAGTGGTGCGGGGCACCGCGGGCCCCTCCACCCGCACTCCGTCCGTGAAGAAGTCCCCGTCCTCCTCAGAAGACGATCTTCTGAGGAGGATTGGGGACATGATTGATGGCAAGCTGGCCGCCTTCCGGGAGGAGCTCCTCGCCGGAAGAGCGGTCAGCAGGAAGGCGGTGCCTCTCCGACCTGTTCCGGTACAGTCGGGGAAGGCAAAGAAGGGCGGAGTGAAGGCTCCGCCCAGCGTTGCGGCACCAGGGCCCCGGGTCGCGACCCCCAAGGGGGGTGGTGTACCCGTGGTCGCGGTGGTCGCGTCCTCCACAGCACCCTCCCAAGGGGGGGTGGCGTGGAGTGAGGTGCTGGGGCGGAAGGCGAAGCGGGCGGCGAGGAAGGCCTCGCAACCGCAGCCTCCGCCCCCGCCGCCGGCGGCCAAGGTAAAGGCCGCGAAGGTCGGGAAGGCACGACCAGGTCGTCCCCCAAAAACGGCAGCGGTGACGCTGACCGTTGCGCAGGGGGGCGACCTGACCCTCGCGGAGGCGATGCGGCTCGCCAGGGAGAATATCTCCCTGGAAGAGCTGGGCATCGCCTCCGTGAGGGCGAAGAGGGCCGTGACCGGGGGTCTCTTGCTGGAGATCCCCGGTGCAGAAGGCGGCGCGAAGGCGGATCGTCTCGCCCAGAGGCTCCGGGAGCAGCTGGGCGAGCGAGGTGTCCGGGTCGCCCGGCCCACGAAGCGCACGGAGATGCGCGTTTGTGGGCTGGACGACTCGGTCAGCGCACAGGATGTGTCCCGTGCCCTTGCGAGGGCGGGGGACTGTCCTGTGGAGGACCTGCGGATCGGAGAGATCCGCAGGTCGCCCTCCGGCCTCGGGTCGGTGTGGGCCCGGTGCCCCCTCTCCGCCGCCCGTAAGGTGGCGGAATCCGGGAGGGTGTTGGTGGGGTGGGTTTCGGCGCGAGTGGAAATCCTCGCGCCGCGCCCGCTCCAGTGTCACCGCTGCCTCGAATTGGGGCACGTGAGGCAGTGGTGCACCTCGCCGGTGGACCGCAGCGGTCAGTGTTACCGCTGCGGTGCCAAAGAGCACCGTGCGAGCCAGTGCTCGGCGGCCCCCCACTGCCCGCTGTGTGCGGACATGGGGAGGCCAGCCGATCACAGGGTGGGGAGCAAGAAGTGCTCCCCCCCCTCCCGGAAGGAGAGGAAGAGGCGGGCTGCACCGGCTCCGGTGCCGAGGGCGGTGGCATCGTCCTCCATGGAGGTGGACGGTGCTACGGGGACGGACGGCCGGGAGGAGGCTGGCGCGGCCATTAATTAATGCCGCCCCGCCTCCTCCTCCAGGCCAACCTCAACCACTGCCGCGCGGCACAGGACTTGATGTCCCAAGTCCTCGCGGAGTGGGGGGTTGGCCTGGCGGTCGCCGCCGAGCCGTACCGCGTCCCTGATCACCCTCATTGGGTGGGCGACGCGGACGGCTTGGTGGCGACGGTATGGGGAGGGGGCGACGGGTCCCCACCGTTCTCCTTGTTGGAGCGCGGTCGGGGATTCGTCGCCGTGGACTGGGGGCGAGTCGCTGTGGTGGGGTGCTACATTTCGCCCCGTAGCGGTCACGCTGCGTTCGAGCTGTACCTGGCCGAGGTCGCGAGATGCGTGCAGCGCTACGCGGCCCGGCCGGTGCTGGTCCTGGGGGATTTTAATGCCAAGTCGGTGGCTTGGGGATCCCCCAGGACCTCCGTTCGCGGCGGGATCCTGGGCGATTGGGCGGCGGGGCTCGACCTCCGGGTATTGAACCGGGGGTCGGAGCACACATGCGTGCGGCGATATGGGGGGTCCATCGTGGATGTTGGATTCGCGACCCCCAACGCCGTGCGCATGGTGTCGGGTTGGCACGTGGTCGCGGGGGCAGAGACACTCTCCGATCACCGGTACATCCGGATGGAGGTCTCTGCCGCCGCGAGTGCATCCCGACACGGCCGCCTGCGTGGCACCCCACCACGCCGCTGGGCGCTTCGGCGCCTGGACAAGGACGCCCTGATGGCAGCTGCCCTCGCTGCAACTTGGCCGCAGGGAGCGGCCGAGTTGCCGAGCATAGAGGAGGAGGTCGCCCGGCTCGGAGCATTGGTCGCGGGTATTTGCGACGCGGCGATGCCTCGGGTCGGGCGGGCTTCTCCTCGCCGGGCGGTGTACTGGTGGTCGGACGCGATCGCGGAGTTGCGAGTCGCGACTGTCCGCGCCCGACGCCAGTACACCCGCGCGCGCCGTCGTCAACGTACAGGCGACGGCGTGGCGCGAGCGAGGGCAGCTGATGACCTGTATGGAGCATACCGCGTGGCGCGGGTTGCTCTGCAGGTCGCCATCAAGCGGGCCAAGACCCAGGCATGGGAGGAGCTCCTCCAGACCCTTGATGACGATCCATGGGGGCGCCCATATAAGGTGGTGCTGAATAAGCTCCGCCCGTGGGCGCCACCCGTCACCGAGGGTCTTGACCCCCGGCTGCTGGAGGACGTGGTCAATACACTCTTCCCAATTGGGGAGAGGGGACCGCGTCCTCCGGCGGCGGCGGCTGTCCCAGTGGAGTGGACGGCCGAGCTGGGGGTCACGCAGGAGGAGCTGGCAGCGGCCATCAGACGGCTCGGGGTTCGTAACACGGCCCCGGGTCCGGATGGTGTGCCCGGCCGGGTTTGGGTCTTGACCCAGGGCGTCCTTGGGGCCGACCTCAGGCGGTTGTTCGACCGCTGCCTGAGGGACGGGCGATTCCCCCCCAGTTGGAAGGTGGCGAGGATGGTCCTCCTCCGGAAGGAGGGTCGGCCCGCGGAGTCTCCCTCCGCATACCGGCCCATTTGTCTCCTCGACGAGGTGGGCAAGCTCTTCGAGCGTGTGATTGCTGCCCGCCTCGTCGAGCACCTGTCGCGGGGTGATCCCGGTCTGGCCGACTGCCAGTTCGGTTTCCGGGGGGGCCGATCGACTATCGACGCGATAGGTCGTGTGAGGGCCCTCTCGGAGGCGGCCGTCTCCCGGGGAGGGGTGGCATTGGCAATATCCTTGGATATTGCCAGTGCCTTTAACACCCTCCCCTGGGAAGAGATAAGGAGGGGACTCGAATATCATCGAGTCCCCCCTTGTCTCAGGGCGGTCGTCGGGGATTATCTCCGCGGCAGGTGGATCGAGTATCCGGGCCGGGATGGTGATATGCGGAGGGAGGTGTACTGCGGTGTTCCGCAGGGATCGGTCCTTGGGCCACTCCTGTGGAACATCGCGTACGACTCGGTGTTGCGGGCCGGCCTCCCCGACGGCGTCAGCACGGTGTGTTATGCGGATGACACACTGGTGCTGGCCGTCGGGGCACACTGGGGGAGGGCCATGCGTCGCGCGGAGGAGGGGTCGCAACGCGTCGTCGACCGGATCAGGGGGATGGGGATGACGGTGGCGGTCCATAAGACCGAGGTGATTGCGTTTCATTCACCTCGGCAGGATCCGCCACCCCCTCTGATTCGGGTGGGTGGGGCTGACATCGAGGTGAAGCCCCAGATCAGGTATCTGGGGCTGATCCTCGATAGCCACTGGCGTTTCGAGAAGCATTTCCGCTGCCTGGTCCCCCGGTTGGAAAGGATGGTTGCGGCTCTGGGCCGGATCCTGCCCAACCTGGGGGGCCCGGCGGGCCGAGTTCGTCGCCTCTATGTGGCAATGGTCCAGTCGGTGGCCCTATACGGGGCCCCCGTCTGGGCGGACGACCTGGCTGCCTCCCGGCGCAGCATGACTATGCTGCGTCGGGTGCAGAGGCGCATGGCGCTCAGGGTCGTCCGCGGGTATCGGACCATGTCACATGAGGCGGCGACGGTTCTAGCGGGGATGCCGCCCATGGACCTGCTCGCGCGGTCGCACGCGGCGATGTACCGGCACCGCGTCGACCGTCGCGCGGGGGTGGGGGCGGTCCCGGGCGGGCAGGAACCTGCTTGGGGCGATTTGAAGCGCCAGGCCCGGCAGTCCGTGTTGCTCGCGTGGCAGGAGCGGCTGGCTCTGCCAACCGCGGGGCACCGGACTGTCGGGGCTGTTCGGCCACTCCTGAAGGAGTGGCTGGACAGAGGCCATGGCAGCCTCACCTACCGGCTGGCACAGGTATTTTCCGGGCATGGCAGCTTCGGAAGATACCTGTGCCGGATAGGGAAGGAGCCGACGGCGCGTTGCTGCCACTGCGACGCTGAGCAGGACACGGCGGATCATACCCTGGAGGTATGCCCCGCGTGGGAGGGGGAGCGCCGTGTCCTGGTCGGCGTCGTCGGGCGGGATGTCTCGCTGCCGGGCGTGGTGCGCGCCATGCTCGGCAGCGAGGAGAAGTGGAGGGCCGTGGCCTCCTTCTGCGAGAACGTAATGTTGCAGAAGGAGGCCGCGGGGAGGGAGCGCGAGCTTCAGCGGCGCGCTGAAGCTCGCGCTCGTGCGGTGGCCCGAGGTCGTCGCCCGGTCGCGAGGCGTCGCGGGCGGCCGCCTCGGCGTGGCGGATGACCTAGGCTGGGAGGGGGGTCCTGAGGGGACCCTCCTCCCGCCAGGCGGCGCCGGGTCGGACCGGTTGGGGGTAGGAGTGCCTCCCCCTACCGGTCCGACGCAAGGGGAGGCACCCTCGGCGGTCTGGTGCGGCCATGAACGCCCGGCCGCCGAGGGGTGGAAACGGGGTCGCGGGCGGTTGCGAGTTGGGGCTCGCAGCCGCCACTAAACGCGGCCCCGGGACGGATAGCGGCGGGATGGAGTGGCCCCGTCCCGCCGCTATGAGGCAGTGTGTCTACTGGGGGGACCGATTGTCCCCCCGGGGGATGGGCGCGAAAGCGCGGACACGGGGAGGATACCGGAAGAATGCTTCGAGCGATTCCCGGTATCCTCCCAAAGCGTGCCGAAGGGTCACCGTGGGGTTTTTAGTGGGTAGGTCCCGCGCCTGTCGTTGTACGGGCGCGGGGAATCCCACACACCCCTCCCACCTCTCCCCAAGGAGGTGGGAGGGAGTCTTTCGAAGATTTTCCCCACGACAAAAAAAAAAAAAAAAAAAAAAAGTTAGGTCTGGGATAGGTCTGGGATTTGCCCTCATCAGGCTCATACTTTCGCGTTTTTCACATACTTGTTGAACAGATCCTGGGATTTTTCTGGTTTGGGTCACGTAGTAGTGTGGTACCACACTGAAACAGTCGATTAAACCTGGTTTCGATCAATATTTTTGAGGATAACGCATGTTAGGTCTGGGTTAGGTCTAGGATTTGCCCTCATCAGGCTCATACTTTTGCATATTTCTCATACTTCATGGCTAGATCCTGGGCTATTTCTGTATTGGATCACGTAGTAATGAAGTATAACACTGAAACAGTCAATTAAACCTGGTTTCGATCAGTATTTTAGAGAATAATTCATGTTAGGTCTAGGTTAGGTCTAGGATTTGCCCTCATCAGGCTCATTCTTTCGCATATTTCTCATACTTGATGGCTAGATCCTGGGCTTTTTCTGGATTGCATCACGTAGTGATGTAGTGCCACAATGAAACAGTCAATTAAACCTGGTTTCGATCAATATTTTAGAGGATAACGCAAGTTAGGTCTGGGATAATAATATGGAGTATAAAATTAAAACGGGGATGGGGCGGGGTAAGTCAGAGGGGGAGGAGGAAGGCGGTGTTGGGACTGGAGTGACGGCGCTCGCGCCGCCTCCAGCGCCTGGCACGGCTTCGTGGAGGGTGGTGGAGGACGACGAGACTGCGTCAGTCTCGTCCTTCTCCTCCACCAGGAGCCTTATAGGCTCCAAGAGAAAGATGACGGGGCTGGCCGTCATTGAAGTGGGCAGGGCGATTAGCCCGGTTGTCCGGATGAGCTGCCTCAGGGACGAGGTGACCGAGGAGATATCGGAGAGGATATCCTCGTCCCTGAGACGAGTGGAGAAAGTGGCCGCTGCCTGCTCTTTTAAGGGGCAGAAGTGCGGCGGGGCAGAGACTCTGAGGGAGGCTGCCCAAATGATGAGGGACGCGGCGCGGGAGCTAAGCGGGAGGAACGCCCGTCTGCAGCTCCTGTTGGAGGAGGAGCGACGTGGGAGGATGAGGGCAGAGGCGCGCTGGAACAGCGCGGCCCTCCCTCCTGTCCTCCCTCCTCCTACGCCGCGCCCTCCTGCGGCCGTTAGAAAGCGGAGTACGGCGGAGGTGGTGCGGGCCTCCACGGGCCCTTCCACACGCACTCCGCCCGCGCAGAGGTCCCCGTCCTCCTCAGAGGACGATCTCCTGAGGAAGATAGGGGACATGATTGAGAAGAAGCTGGCCGCCTTCCGGGAGGAGCTCCTCCCCGGAAGAGCGGTCGGTGGGAGGGTGGTGCCACCCCGACCAGTGCCAGCACGGCCGGGGAAGGCGAAGGTGGGGGGAGCGATGGCTCCGCCCACCGTGGCGACTCCGGGGCCTCGGATCGTGACCCCCAAGGGGGGAAGCGTACACGTGGTCCCGGTTCCCGCATCCTCCGCGGCACCGCCCCAAGAGCGGGTGTCGTGGAGCGAGGTGGTGGGGCGAAGGGCGAGGAGGGCGTCGAGGAAGGCCTCGTAGGCGCTGCCTCCGCCCCCGCCACCCGCGGCTAAAGGAAAGGCCGCGAAGGCGCGACTAGGCCGCCCCCCTAAAACGGCAACGGTAGCGCTGACCGCTGCGCAGGGGGGCGACCTGACCCTCGTGGAGGCGATGCGGCTTGCCAGGGACTATGTGTCCCTGAAGAGCTTGGCATCGCTTCCGTCAGGGCGAAGCGGGCCGTGACTGGGGGTCTCCTGCTGGAGATCCCCGGTCCAGACGGCGGCGTGAAGGCCGATCGACTCGCCCAGAGGCTCCGGGAGCAGCTGGGCGAGCGGGGTGTCCGGGTCGCCCGGCCCACGAAGCGCACGGAGATGCGCGTGTGTGGGCTGGACGACTCGGCCACCGCGGAGGACGTGGCGCGTGCCCTAGCAAGGGCGGGGGATTGCCCTGAGGGGGATTTGCGGGTCGGGGAGATCCGCAGATCTCCTTCCGGCCTGGGGTCCGTGTGGGCCCGCTGCCCCCTCTCCGTCGCCCATAAATTGGCGGAATCCGGGAGGGTTTTGGTGGGGTGGGTTTCGGCGCGAGTGGAAATCCTCGCGCCGCGCCCGCTCCAGTGTCACCGCTGCCTCGAATTGGGGCGTGTGAGGCAGTGGTGCACCTCGTCGGTGGACCGCAGCGGTCAATGTTACCGTTGCGGGGCAAAGGACCACCGCGCGAGCCAGTGCTCGGCGCCGTGGGCGGTGGCATCGTCCACCATGGAGGTGGACGGTGCCACGGGGACGGACAGCCGGGAGGAGGCTGGGGCGGTCGGTAATTAATGGCGCCCCGCCTCCTCCTCCAGGCCAACCTCAACCACTGCCGCGCGGCACAGGATATGATGTCCCAAGTCCTCGCGGAGTGGGGGGTTGGCCTGGCTGTCGCCGCCGAGCCGTACCGCGTCCCTGATCACCCTCATTGGGCGACGCGGACGGCTTGGTGGCGACGGTATGGGGAGATGGCGACGGGTCCCCGCCGTTCTCCATGCTGGAACGCGGTCGAGGATTCGTCGCCGTGGACTGGGGGGGAGTCGCCGTGGTGGGGTGCTACATATCGCCTCGCAGCGGTCACGTCGCGTTCGAGCAGTACCTAGCCGAGGTCGCGGCATGCGTGCAGCGTTGCGCGGCCCGGCCGGTGCTGGTCCTGGGAGACTTCAACGCCAAGTCGGTGGCGTGGGGGTCCCTCAGGACTTCCGTTCGCGGCGGGATCCTGGGCGACTGGGCGGCCGGACTCGACCTTCCGTTACTAAACCGGGGGTCGGAGCACACGTGTGTGCCGCGATATGGGGGGTCTATCGTGGATGTTGGATTCGCGACCCCCAACGCCGTGCGCATGGTGTCGGGATGGCACGTGGTCGCGGGGGCAGAGACACTCTCGGATCACCGGTATATCCGGATGGAGGTCTCTGCCGCCGCGGGGGATGCATCCCGACACCACCGTCCGGGTGGTAACCCACCGCGCCGCTGGGCGCTTCGGCGCCTGAACAAGGATGCCCTGATGGCAGCTGCCCTCGCTGCAACTTGGCCGCAGAGGGCGGCCGAGTTGCCGAGTATAGAGGAGGAGGTCGCCCGGCTCGGGGGGATGGTCGCGAACATATGTGACGCGGCGATGCCCTGGATCGGGCGGGCTTCACCTCGCCGGGCGGTGTACTGGTGGTCGGCCGCGATCGCGGAAATGCGAGACGCGAGTGTCCGCGCCCGACGCCAGTACACCCGCGCGCGCCGTCGTCTACGGAGAGACGATAGCGTGGCGCGAGCGAGGACAGATGACCTGTATGAGGCATACCGCATGTCGCGGATGGCTCTGCACGTCGCCATCAAACGGGCCAAGACCCGGGCATGGAAGGAGCTCCTCGAGACCCTTGATGACGACCCTTGGGGGCGCCCTTATAAGGTGGTGCTGAACAAGCTCCGCCCGTGGGCGCCCCCCGTCACCGAGGGTCTTGACCCCCGGCTGCTGGAGGGCGTGGTCAATACTCTCTTCCCAATTGGGGAGATGGGACCACGTCCTCCGGCGGCGGCGGCTGTGCCAGTGGAGTGGACGGCCGAGCTGGGGGTCACGCAGGAGGAGCTGGCAGCGGCCATCAGACGGCTCGGGGTTCGTAACACGGCCCCGGGTCCGGATGGTGTGCCCGGCCGGGTTTGGGTCTTGACCCAGGGCGTCCTTGGGGCCGACCTCAGGCGGTTGTTCGACCGCTGCCTGAGGGACGGGCGATTCCCCCCCAGTTGGAAGGTGGCGAAGATGGTCCTCCTCCGGAAGGAGGGTCGGCCCGCGGAGTCTCCCTCCGCATACCGGCCCATTTGTCTCCTCGACGAGGTGGGCAAGCTCTTCGAGCGTGTGATTGCTGCCCGCCTCGTCGAGCACCTGTCGCGGGGTGATCCCGGTCTGGCCGACTGCCAGTTCGGTTTCCGGGGGGGCCGATCGACTATCGACGCGATAGGTCGTGTGAGGGCCCTCTCGGAGGCGGCCGTCTCCCGAGGAGGGGTGGCATTGGCAATATCCTTGGATATTGCCAGTGCCTTTAACACCCTCCCCTGGGAAGAGATAAGGAGGGGACTCGAATATCATCGAGTCCCCCCTTGTCTCAGGGCGGTCGTCGGGGATTATCTCCGCGGCAGGTGGATCGAGTATCCGGGCCGGGATGGTGATATGCGGAGGGAGGTGTACTGCGGTGTTCCGCAGGGGTCGGTCCTCGGGCCACTCCTGTGGAACATCGCGTACGACTCGGTGTTGCGGGCCGGCCTCCCCGACGGCGTCAGCACGGTGTGTTATGCGGATGACACACTGGTGCTGGCCGTCGGGGCGCACTGGGGGAGGGCCATGCGTCGCACGGAGGAGGGGTCGCAACGCGTCGTCGACCGGATCAGGGGGATGGGGATGACGGTGGCGGTCCATAAGACCGAGGTGATTGCGTTTCATTCACCTCGGCAGGATCCGCCACCCCCTCTGATCCGGGTGGGTGGGGCTGACATCGAGGTGAAGCCCCAGATCAGGTATCTGGGGCTGATCCTCGATAGCCACTGGCGTTTCGAGGAGCATTTCCGCTGCCTGGTCCCCCGGTTGGAAAGGATGGTTGCGGCTCTGGGCCGGATCCTGCCCAACCTGGGGGGCCCGGCGGGCCGAGTTCGTCGCCTCTATGTGGCAATGGTCCAGTCGGTGGCCCTATACGGGGCCCCCGTCTGGGCGGACGACCTGGCTGCCTCCCGGCGCAGCATGACTATGCTGCGTCGGGTGCAGAGGCGCATGGCGCTCAGGGTCGTCCGCGGGTATCGGACCATGTCACATGAGGCGGCGACGGTTCTAGCGGGGATGCCGCCCATGGACCTGCTCGCGCGGTCGCACGCGGTGATGTACCGGCACCGCGTAGACCGTCGCGCGGGGGTGGGGGCGGTCCCGGGCGGGCAGGAACCTGCTTGGGGCGATTTGAAGCGCCAGGCCCGGCAGTCCGTGTTGCTCGCGTGGCAGGAGCGGCTGGCTCTGCCAACCGCGGGGCACCGGACTGTCGGGGCGGTTCGGCCACTCCTAAAGGAGTGGCTGGACAGAGGCCATGGCAGCCTCACCTACCGGATGGCACAGGTATTTTCCGGGCATGGTAGCTTCGGAAGATACCTGTGCCGGATAGGGAAGGAGCCGACGGCGCGTTGCTGCCACTGCGGCGCTGAGCAGGACACGGCGGATCATACCCTGGAGGTATGCCCCGCGTGGGAGGGGGAGCGCCGTGTCCTGGTCGGCGTCGTCGGGCGGGATGTCTCGCTGCCGGGCGTGGTGCGCGCCATGCTCGGCAGCGAGGAGAAGTGGAGAGCCGTGGCCTCCTTCTGCGAGAACGTAATGTTGCAGAAGGAGGCCGCGGGGAGGGAGCGCGAGGTTCAGCGGCGCGCTGAAGCTCGCGCTTGTGCGGTGGCCCGCGGTCGTCGCCCGGTCGCGAGGCGTCGCGGGCGGCCGCCTCGGCGTGGCGGATGACCTAGGCTGGGAGGGGGCTCCTGAGGGGACCCTCCTCCCGCCAGGCGGCGCCGGGTCGGACCGGTTGGGGGTAGGAGTGCCTCCCCCTACCGGTCCGACGCAAGGGGAGGCACCCTCGGCGGTCTGGTGCGGCCATGAACGCCCGGCTGCCGAGGGGTGGAAACTGGGTCGCGGGCGGTTGCGAGTTGGGGCTCGCAGCCGCCACTAAACGCGGCCCCGGGACGGATAGCGGCGGGATGGAGTGGCCCCGTCCCGCCGCTATGAGGCAGTGTGTCTACTGGGGGGACAGATTGTCCCCCCGGGGGATGGGCGCGAAAGCGCGGGCACGGGGAGGATACCGGAAGAATGCTTCGAGCGATTCCCGGTATCCTCGCAAAGCGTGCCGAAGGGTCACCGTGGGGTTTTTAGTGGGTAGGTCCCGCGCCTGTCGTTGTACGGGCGCGGGGAATCCCACACACCCCTCCCACCTCTCCCCAAGGAGGTAGGAGGGAGTCTTTCGAAGACTTTCCCCACGACAAAAAAAAAAAAAAAAAAAAAAAAAAAAGTTAAGTCTGGGGTTGGTCTGGGATTTGACCTCATCAGACTCATACTTTCGCATATTTCTCATACTTCATGGCTAGATCCTGGGCTATTTCTGGATTGGATCACGTAGTAATGTGGTACCACACTGAAACAGTCAATTAAACCTGGTTTCGATCAATATTTTAGAGGATAACGCGTGTTAGGTCTGGGTTAGGTCTAGGATTTGCCCTCATCAGGCTCATACTTTCGCATATTTCTCATACTTCATGGCTAGATCCTGGGCTATTTCTGGATTGGATCACGTAGTAAGGTGGTACCACACTGAAACATTCAATGAAACCTGGTCTGGATAAATATTTTAGAGGATAACGCATCTTAGGTCTGGGTTAGGTCTAAGATTTGCCCTCATCAGGCTCACAGTTTCGCGTTTTTCACATACTTGTTGAACAGATCCTGGGTTTTTTCTGGTTTGGATCACGAAGTAGTGTGGTACCACACTGAAACAGTCCATTAAACCTGGTTTCGCTCAATATTTTAGAGGACAACGCAAGTTAGGTCTTGGTAAGGCCTGAGATTTTCTCTGATCAGACTCATACATTCGCATTCTTCACAGACTTGTTGAACAGATCCTGGGTTTTTTCTCGTTTGGATCACGTAGTAATGTGGTACCACACTGAAACATTCTATTAAACCTGGTCTTGATAAATATTTTAGAGGATAACGCATGTTAGGTCTGGGTTACATCTAGGATTTGCCCTCATCAGGCTCATACTTTCGCATATTTCTCATACTTCATGGCTAGATCCTGGGCTGTTTCTGCATTGTATCACGTAGTAATGTGGTACCACGCTGAAACAGTCAATTAAACCTGGTTTCGATCAATATTTTAGAGGATAACGCAAGTTAGGTCTGGGATAGGTCTAGGATTTGCCCTCATCAGGCTCTTACTATCGCATATTTCTCATACTTCATGGCTAGATCCTGGGCTATATCTGGATTGGATCACGTAGTAAAGTGGTACCACACTGAAACATTCAATGAAACCTGGTCTGGATAAATATTTTAGAGGATAACGCATCTTAGGTCTGGGTAAAGGTCTAAGATTTGCCCTCATCAGGCTCACAGTTTCGCGTTTTTCACATACTTGTTGAACAGATCCTGGGTTTTTTCTGGTTTGGAGCACGAAGTAGTGTGGTACCACACTGAAACAGTCAATTAAACCTGGTTTCGATCAATATTTTAGAGGATAACGCAAGCTAGGTCTGGGATAGGTCTGGGATTAGCCCTCATCAGACTCATACTTTCGCACAATTCACATACTCGTTGACAAGATCCTGGGTTTTTTTCTGGTTTGGATCACGTAGTAATGTGGTTCCACACTGAAACAGTCGATTAAACCTGGTTTCGATCAATATTTTAGAGGATAACGCAAGTTAGGTCTGGGCTAGGTCTGGGATTTGCCCTCATCAGGCTCATACTTTCGCGTTTTTCACATACTAGTTGAACAGATCCTGGGTTTTTTCTGGTTTGGATCCCGTAGTAGTGTGGTACCACACTGAAACAGTCCATTAAACCTGGTTTCGCTCAATATTTTAGAGGATAACGCATGTCAGGTCTAGGTCAGGCCTGGTTTTTTCACTCATCAGACTCACACTTTCGCATTCTTCACATACTTGTTGAACGGATCCTCGGTTTTTTCTAGTTTAGGTCACGTAGTAATGTGGGACCACACTGAAACAGTCAATTAAACCTGGTTTCGACCAATATTTTAGAGAATAATTCATGTTAGGTCTAGGTTAGGTCTGGGATTTGCTCTCATCAGGCTCATACTTTCGCACACTTCACATACTTGTTGAACGGATCCTGGGTTTTTTCTGGTTTGGATCACGTAGTAGTGTGGTACCACACTGAAACAGTCCATTAACCCTGGTTTCGCTCAATATTTTAGACGATAACGCATGTTAGGTCTAGGTCAGGCCTGGGATTTTCACTCATCAGACTCATACTTTCGCATTCTTCACATACTTGTTGAACGGATCCTGCGTTATTTTCTGGTTTGGATCACATAGTAATGTGGTACCACACTGAAACATTCAATTAAACCTGGTCTTGATAAATATTTTAGAGGATGACGCATGTTAGGTCTGGGTTAGGTCTAGGATTTGCCCTCATCAGGCTCATACTTTCGCATATTTCTCATACTTCAAGGCTAGATCCTGGGCTATTTCTGAATTGGATCACGTAGTAACGTGGTACCACACTGAAACAGTCAATTAAACCTGGTTTCCATCAATATTTTAGAGGACAACGCAAGTTAGGTCTGGGATAGGTCTGGGATTTGCCCTCATCAGGCTCATACTGTCGCGTTTTTCACATACTTGTTGAACAGATCCTGGGTTTTTTCTGGTTTGGATCCCGTAGTAGTGTGGTACCACACTGAAACAGTCCATTAAACCTGGTTTCGCTCAATATTTTAGAGGATAACGCATGTTAGGTCTAGGTCAGGCCTGGTTTTTTCACTCATCAGAATCATACTTTCGCATTCTTCACATAATTGTTGAACGGATCCTGGGTTTTTTCTGGTTTGGATCACGTAGTAATGTGGGTCCACACTGAAACAATCAATTAAACCTGGTCTTGATAAATATTTTAGAGGATAACGCAAGTTAGGTCTGGGATAGGTCTGGGATTTGCCCTCATCAGACTCATACTTTCGCACACTTCACATAATCGTTGAACAGATCCTGGGTTATTTTCTGGTTTGGATCACATAGTAATGTGGTACCACACTGAAACAGTCGATTAAACCAGGTTTCGATCAATATTTTTGAGGATAACGCATGTTAGGTCTAGGTTAGGCCTGGGATTTTCACTCATCAGACTCATACTTTCGCATTCTTCACATACTTGTTGAACGGATCCTGGGTTTTTTCTGGTTTGGATCACGTAGTAATGTGGGTCCACACTGAAACAATCAATTAAACCTGGTCTTGATAAATATTTTAGAGGATAACGCATGTTAGGTCTGGGATAGGTCTGGGATTTGCCCTCATCAGACTCATACTTTCGCACACTTCACATACTCGTTGAACAGATCCTGGGTTATTTTCTGGTTTGGATCACATAGTAATGTAGTACCACACTGAAACAGTCGATTAAACCAGGTTTCGATCAATATTTTTGAGGATAACGCATGTTAGGTCTAGGTAAGGCCTGGGATTTTCACTCATCAGACCCATACATTCGCATTCCTCACATACTTGTTGAACGGATCCTGGGTTTTTTCTGGTTTGTATCACGTAGTAATGTGGTACCGCACTGAAACAGTCGATTAAACCAGGTTCCGATCAATATTTTTGAGGATAACGCATGTTAGGTCTAGGTTAGGCCTGGGATTTTCACTCATCAGACTCATACTTTCGCATTCTTCACATACTTGTTGAACGGATCCTGGGTTTTTTCTGGTTTGGATCACGTAGTAATGTGGGTCCACACTGAAACAATCAATTAAACCTGGTCTTGATAAATATTTTAGAGGATAACGCATGTTAGGTCTGGGATAGGCCTGGGATTTGCCCTCAACAGACTCATACTTTCGCACACTTCACATACTCGTTGAACAGATCCTGGGTTATTTTCTGGTTTGGATCACATAGTAATGTGGTACCACACTGAAACAGTCGATTAAACCTGGTTTCGATGAATATTTTAGAGGATAACGCAAGTTAGGTCTGGGATAGGTCCGGGATTTGCCCTCATCAGGCTCATACTTTCGCGTTTTTCACATACTGGTTGAACAGATCCTGGGTTTTTTCTGGTTTGGGTCACGTAGTAGTGTGATACTACACTGAAACATTCAATTAAACCTGGTCTTCATAAACATTTTAGAGGATAACGCATGTTAGGTCTGGGTTAGGTCTAGGATTTGCCCTCATCAGGCTGATTCTTTCGCATATTTCTCATACTTGATGGCTAGATCCTGGGCTTTTTCTGGATTGCATCACGTAGTAATGAAGTACAACACTGAAACAGTCAATTAAACCTGGTTTCGATCAATATTTTAGAGAATAATTCATGTTAGGTCTAGGTTAGGTCTGGGATTTGCTCTCATCAGGCACATTCTTTCGCATATTTCTCATACTTGATGGCTAGATCCTGGGCTGTTTCTGGATTGTATGACGTAGTAATGTGGTACCACACTGAAACAGTCAATTAAACCTGGTTTCGATCAATATTTTAGAGGATAACGCAAGTTATGTCTAGGTTAGGCCTGGGATTTGCACTCATCAGGGTCATACTTTCGCAGTTTTAACATACATGTTGACCTGATCGAGGGTATTTTCTGCTTTGGATCACGTAGTAAAGTGGTACCACACTGAAACATTCAATTAAACCTGGTCTTGATAAATATTTTGGAGGATAACGCATGTTAGGTCTGGGTTACGTCTAGGATTTGCCCTCATCAGGCTCATATTTTCGCATATTTCTCATACTTCATGGCTAGATCCTGGGGTGTTTCTGCATTGTATCACGTAGTAATGTGGTACCACGCTGAAACAGTCAATTAAACCTGGTTTCGATCAATATTTTAGAGGATAACGCAAGTTAGGTCTGGGATAGGTCTAGGATTTGCCCTCATCAGGCTCTTACTATCGCGTTTTTCACATACTTGTTGAACAGATCCTGGGTTTTTTCTGGTTTGGATCCCGTAGTAGTGTGGTACCACACTGAAACAGTCCATTAAACCTGGTTTCGATCAATATCTTACAGGATAACGCAAGTTAAGTCTGGGATTGGTCTGGGATTTGACCTCATCAGACTCATACTTTCGCACACTTCACATACTCGTTGAACAGATCCTGGGTTATTTTCTGGATTGGATCACGTAGTAAAGTGGTACCATACTGAAACATTCAATGAAACCTGGTCTGGATAAATATTTTAGAGGATAACGCATCTTAGGTCTAGGTAAGGCCTGAGATTTTCACTGATCAGACTCATACATTCGCATTCTTCACATACTTGTTGAACGGATCCTGGGTTTTTTCTGGTTTGGATCACGTAGTAATGTGGCACCACACTGAAACATTCAATTAAACCTGGTCTTCATAAATATTTTAGAGGATAACGCATGTTAGGTCGGGGTTACGTCTAGGATTTGCCCTCATCAGGCTCATATTTTCGCATATTTCTCATACTTCATGGCTAGATCCTGGGGTGTTTCTGCATTGTATCACGTAGTAATGTGGTACCACGCTGAAACAGTCAATTAAACCTGGTTTCGATCAATATTTTAGAGGACAACGCAAGTTAGGTCTGGGATAGGTCTGGGATTTGCCCTCATCAGGCTCATACTGTCGCGTTTTTCACATACTTGTTGGACAGATCCTGGGTTTTTTCTGGTTTGGATCCCGTAGTAGTGTGGGTCCACACTGAAACAATCAATTAAACCTGGTCTTGATAAATATTTCAGAGGATAACGCATGTTAGGTCTGGGATAGGTCTGGGATTTGCCCTCATCAGACTCATACTTTCGCACACTTCACATACTCGTTGAACAGATCCTGGGTTATTTTCTGGTTTGGATCACATAGTAATGTGGTACCACACTGAAACAGTCGATTAAACCAGGTTTCGATCAATATTTTTGAGGATAACGCATGTTAGGTCTAGGTTAGGCCTGGGATTTTCACTCATCAGACTCATACTTTCGCATTCTTCTCATACTTTTTGAGCTGATCCTGGGTTTTTTCTGGTTTGGATCACGTAGTAATGTGGTTCCACACTGAAACAGTCGGTTAATCCTGGTTTCGATCAATATTTTCGAGGATAACGCATGTTAGGTCTAGGTTAGGCCTGGGATTTTCACTCATCAGACTCATACTTTCGCATTCTTCACATACTTGTTGAACTGATCCTGGGTTTTTTCTGGTTTGGATCACGTAGTAATGTGGTTCCACACTGAAACAGTCGGTTAATCCTGGTTTCGATCAATATTTTTGAGGATAACGCATGTTAGGTCTAGGTTAGGCCTGGGATTTTCACTCATCAGACTCATACATTCGCATTCCTCACATACTTGTTGAACGGATCCTGGGTTTTTTCTGGTTTGTATCACGTAGTAATGTGGTACCACACTGAAACAGTCCATTAAACCTTGTTTGGATCAATATTTTAGAGGATAACGCATGTTAGGTCTAGGTTAGCCCTGGGATTTTCACTCATCAGACTCATACTTTCACATTCTTCTTATACTTGTTGAACTGATCCTGGGTTTTTTCTGGTTTGGATCACGTAGTAATGTGGTACCACACTGAAACAGTCGATTAAACCTGGTTTGGATCAATATTTTAGAGGATAACGCATGTTAGGTCTAGGTTAGCCCTGGGATTTTCACTCATCAGACTCATACTTTCACATTCTTCTTATACTTGTTGAACTGATCGTGGGTTTTTTCTGGTTTGGATCACATAGTAATGTGGTACCAAACTGAAACAGTCGATTAATCCAGGTTTCGATCAATATTTTTGAGGATAACGCATGTTAGGTCTAGGTTAGGCCTGGGATTTTCACTCATCAGACTCATACTTTCGCATTCTTCACATACTTGTAGAACGGATCCTGGGTTTTTTCTGGTTTGGATCACGTAGTAATGTGGGACCACACTGAAACAGTCAATTAAACCTGGTCTTGAAAAATATTTTAGAGGATAACGCTTGTTAGGTCTGGATCAGGTCTAGAATTTGCCCTCATCATGCTCATACTTTCGCATCTTTCTCATACATCATGGCTAGATCCTGGGCTATTTCTGGATTGTATCACGTAGTAATGTGGTACCACGCTGAAACAGTCGATTAAACCTGGTTCCGATCAATATTTTAGAGGATAACGCAAGTTAAGTCTGGGATTGGTCTGGGATTTGACCTCATCAGACTCATACTTTCGCACACTTCACATACTTGTTGAACAGATCCTGGGTTTTTTCTGGTTTGGATCCCGTAGTAGTGTGGTACCACACTGAAACAGTCCATTAAACCTGGTTTCGCTCAATATTTTAGAGGATAACGCATGTTAGGTCTAGGTCAGGCCTGGGATTTTCACTCATCAGACTCATACTTTCGCATTCTTCACATACTTGTTGAACGGATCCTGGGTTTTTTCTGGTTTGGATCACGTAGTAATGTGGGTCCACACTGAAACAATCAATTAAACCTGGTCTTGATAAATATTTTAGAGGATAACGCATGTTAGGTCTGGGATAGGTATTGGATTTGCCCTCATCAGGCTCATACTTTCGCGTTTTTCTCATACTTGTTGAACAGATCCTGGGTTTTTTCTGGTTTGGATCCCGTAGTAGTGTGGTACCACACTGAAACTGTCCATCAAACCTGGTTTCGCTCAATATTTTAGAGGATAACGCATGTTAGGTCTAGGTTAGGTCTGGGATTTGCTCTCATTAGGCTCATTCTTTCGCATATTTCTCATACTTCATGGCTAGATCCTGGGCTATTTCTGGATTGGATCACGTAGTAAAGTGGTACCACACTGAAACATTCAATGAAACCTGGTCTGGATAAAAATTTTAGAGGATAACGCATGTTAGGTCAAGGTTAGGTCTAAGATTTGCCCTCATCAGGCTCACAGTTTCGCGTTTTTCACATACTTGTCGAACAGATCCTGGGTTTTTTGTGGTTTGGATCACGTAGTAATGTGGTACCACACTGAAACATTCAATTAAACTTGGTCTTGATAAATATTTTAGAGGATAACGCATGTTAGGTCTGGGATAGGTCTGGGTTAGACTCATACTTTCGCACCCTTCACATACTCGTTGACGAGATCCTGGGTTTTTTTCTAGTTTGGATCACGCAGTAATGTGGTACCACACTGAAACAGTCGATTAAACCTGGTTTCGATCAATATTTTTGAGGATAACGCATGTTAGGTCTGGGATAGGTCTGGGATTAGCCCTCATCAGACTCATACTTTCGCTTTCTTCACATACTTGTTGAACGGATCCTGGGCTTTTTCTGGATTGCATCACGTAGTGTAGTACCACACTGAAACAGTCAATGAAACCTGATTTCCATCAATATTTTAGAGGACAACGCAAGTTAGGTCTAAGTAAGGCCTGAGATTTTCACTGATCAGACTCATAGATTCGCATTCTTCACATACTTGTTGAACGGATCCTGGGTCTTTTCTGGTTTGGATCACGTAGTAATGTGGTACCACACTGAAACATTCAATTAAACCTGATCTTGATAAATATTTTAGAGGATAACGCATGTTAGGTCTGGGTTACGTCTAGGATTTGCCCTCATCAGGCTCATACTTTCGCATATTTCTCATACTTCATGGCTAGATCCTGGGCTATTTCTGGATTGGATCACGTAGTAAAGTGGTACCACACTGAAACATTCAATGAAACCTGTTCTGGATAAATATTTTAGAGGATAAAGCATCTTAGGTCTGGGTTAGGTCTAAGATTTGCCATCATCAGGCTCACAGTTTCGCGTTTTTCACATACTTGTTAAGCAGATCCTGGGTTTTTTCTGGTTTGGATCACGTAGTAATGTGGTACCACGCTGAAACAGTCAATTAAACCTGGTTTCGATCAATATTTCAGAGGATAACGCAAGTTAGGTCTGGGATAGGTCTAGGACTTGCCCTCATCAGGCTCTTACTATCGCATATTTCTCATACTTCATGGCTAGATCCTGGGCTATTTCTGGATTGGATCACGTAGTAAAGTGGTACCACACTGAAACATTCAATGAAACCTGTTCTGGATAAATATTTTAGAGGATAAAGCATCTTAGGTCTGGGTTAGGTCTAAGATTTGCCCTCATCAGGCTCACAGTTTCGCGTTTTTCACATACTTGTTAAACAGATCCTGGGTTTTTTCTGGTTTGGATCACGTAGTAATGTGGTACCACACTAAAACAGTAAAATAAACCTGGTTTCGATCAATATTTTAGAGGATCACGCAAGCTAGGTCTGGGATAGGTCTGGGATTAGCCCTCAACAGACTCATACTTTCGCACACTTCACATACTCGTTGACAAGATCCTGGGTTTTTTTCTGGCTTGGATCACGTAGTAGTGTGGTACCACACTGAAACAGTCCATTAAACCTGGTTTCGCTCAATATTTTAGAGGATAACGCATGTTAGGTCTAGGTCAGGCCTGGGATTTTCACTCATCAGACTCATACTTTCGCATTCTTCACATACTTGTTGAACGGATCCTGGGTTTTTTCTGGTTTGGATCACGTAGTAATGTGGGTCCACACTGAAACAATCAATTAAACCTGGTCTTGATAAATATTTTAGAGGATAACGCATGTTAGGTCTGGGATAGGTATTGGATTTGCCCTCATCAGACTCATACTTTCGCACACTTCACGTACTCGTTGAACAAATCCTGGGTTATTTTTTGGTTTGGATCACATAGTAATGTGGTACCACACTGAAACAGTCGATTAAACCAGGTTTCGATCAATATTTTTGAGGACAACGTATGTTAGGTCTAGGTTAGGCCTGGGATTATCACTCATCAGACTCATACTTTCGCATTCTTCACATACTTGTTGAACTGATCCTGGGTTTTTTCTGGTTTGGATCACGTAGTAATGTGGTACCACACTGAAACAGACGATTAAACCTGGTTTCGATCAATATCTTAGAGGATAACGAAAGTTAAGTCTGGGATTGGTCTGGGATTTGACCTCATCAGGCTCATACTTTCGCGTTTTTCTCATACTTGTTGAACAGATCCTGGGTTTTTTCTGGTTTGGATCCCGTAGTAGTGTGGTACCACACTGAAACTGTCCATCAAACCTGGTTTCGCTCAATATTTTAGAGGATAACGCATGTTAGGTCTAGGTTAGGTCTGGGATTTGCTCTCATTAGGCTCATTCTTTCGCATATTTCTCATACTTGATGGCTAGATCATGTGCTTTTTCTGGATTGCATCACGTAGTACTGTAGTACCACACTGAAACAGTCAATGAAACCTGGTTTCCATCAATATTTTAGAGGACAACGCAAGTTAGGTCTAGGTAAGGCCTGAGATTTTCACTGATCAGACTCATACTTTCGCCTTCTTCACATACTTGTTGAACGGATCCTGGGTTTTTTCTGGTTTGGAACACGTAGTAATGTGGTACCACACTGAAACATTCAATTAAACCTGGTCTTGATAAATATTTTAGAGAATAACGCATGTTAGGTCTGGGTTAGGTCTAGGATTTGCCCTCATCAGGCTCATACTTTCGCATATTTCTCATACTTCATGGCTAGATCCTGGGCTATTTCTGGATTGGATCACGTAGTAAAGTGGTACCACACTGAAACATTCAATGAAACCTGGTCTGGATAAAAATTTTAGTGGATAACGCATGTTAGGTCAAGGTTAGGTCTAAGATTTGCCCTCATCAGGCTCACAGTTTCGCGTTTTTCACATACTTGTCGAACAGATCCTGGGTTTTTTGTGGTTTGGATCACGTAGTGATGTGGTACCACACTGAAACATTCAATTAAACTTGGTATTGATAAATATTTTAGAGGATAACGCATGTTAGGTCTGGGATAGGTCTGGGTTAGACTCATACTTTCGCACCCTTCACATACTCGTTGACGAGATCCTGGGTTTTTTTCTAGTTTGGATCACGCAGTAATGTGGTACCACACTGAAACAGTCGATTAAACCTGGTTTCGATCAATATTTTTGAGGATAACGCATGTTAGGTCTGGGATAGGTCTGGGATTAGCCCTCATCAGACTCATACTTTCGCTTTCTTCACATACTTGTTGAACGGATCCTGGGCTATTTCTGGATTGGATCACGTAGTAAAGTGGTACCACACTGAAACATTCAATGAAACCTGTTCTGGATAAATATTTTAGAGGATAAAGCATCTTAGGTCTGGGTTAGGTCTAAGATTTGCCATCATCAGGCTCACAGTTTCGCGTTTTTCACATACTTGTTAAGCAGATCCTGGGTTTTTTCTGGTTTGGATCACGTAGTAATGTGGTACCACGCTGAAACAGTCAATTAAACCTGGTTTCGATCAATATTTCAGAGGATAACGCAAGTTAGGTCTGGGATAGGTCTAGGATTTGCCCTCATCAGGCTCTTACTATCGCATATTTCTCATACTTCATGGCTAGATCCTGGGCTATTTCTGGATTGGATCACGTAGTAAAGTGGTACCACACTGAAACATTCAATGAAACCTGTTCTGGATAAATATTTTAGAGGATAAAGCATCTTAGGTCTGGGTTAGGTCTAAGATTTGCCCTCATCAGGCTCACAGTTTCGCGTTTTTCACATACTTGTTAAACAGATCCTGGGTTTTTTCTGGTTTGGATCACGTAGTAATGTGGTACCACACTAAAACAGTAAAATAAACCTGGTTTCGATCAATATTTTAGAGGATCACGCAAGCTAGGTCTGGGATAGGTCTGGGATTAGCCCTCAACAGACTCATACTTTCGCACACTTCACATACTCGTTGACAAGATCCTGGGTTTTTTTCTGGCTTGGATCACGTAGTAATGTGGTTCCACACTGAAACAGTAAAATAAACCTGGTTTCGATCAATATTTTAGAGGATCACGCAAGCTAGGTCTGGGATAGGTCTGGGATTAGCCCTCATCAGACTCATACTTTCGCACACTTCACATACTCGTTGACAAGATCCTGGGTTTTTTTCTGGCTTGGATCACGTAGTAATGTGGTTCCACACTGAAACAGTCGATTAAACTTGGCTTCGATCAATATTTTAGAGGATAACGCAAGTTAGGTCTGGGATAGGTCTGGGATTTGCCCTCATCAGACTCATACTTTCGCTTTCTTCATACTTGTTGAACGGATCCTGGGCTTTTTCTGGATTGCATCACGTAGTAATGTAGTACCACACTGAAACAGTCAATGAACCCTGGTTTCCATCAATATTTTAGAGGACAACGCAAGTTAGGTCTAGGTAAGGCCTGAGATTTTCACTGATCAGACTCATACATTCGCATTCTTCACATACTTGTCGAACAGATCCTGGGTTTTTTATGGTTTGGATCACGTAGTAATGTGGGTCCACACTGAAACATTCAATTAAACCTGGTCTTGATAAATATTTTAGAGGATAACGCAAGTTAGGTCTGGGATAGGTCTAGGATTTCCCCTCATCAGGCTCTTACTATCGCATATTACTCATACTTCATGGCTAGATCCTGGGCTATTTCTGGATTGGATCACGTAGTAAAGTGGTACCACACTGAAACATTCAATGAAACCTGTTCTGGATAAATATTTTAGAGAATAATTCATGTTAGGTCTAGGTTAGGTCTAAGATTTGCCCTCATCAGGCTCACAGTTTCGCGTTTTTCACATACTTGTTAAACAGATCCTGGGTTTTTTCTGGTTTGGATCACGTAGTAATGTGGTACCACACTAAAACAGTAAAATAAACCTGGTTTCGATCAATATTTTAGAGGATCACGCAAGCTAGGTCTGGGATAGGTCTGGGATTAGCCCTCATCAGACTCATACTTTCGCAGACTTCACATACTCGTTGACAAGATCCTGGGTTTTTTTCTGGCTTGGATCACGTAGTAATGTGGTTCCACACTGAAACAGTCGATTAAACTTGGCTTCGATCAATATTTTAGAGGATCACGCAAGTTAGGTCTGGGATAGGTCTAGGATTTGCCCTCATCAGGCTCATACTTTCGCACACTTCACATACTCGTTGAACGGATCCTGCGTTATTTTCTGGTTTGGATCACATAGTAATGTGGTACCACACTGAAACATTCAATTAAACCTGGTCTTCATAAATATTTTAGAGGTTAACGCATGTTAGGTCTGGGTTAGGTCTAGGATTTGCCCTCATCAGGCTCATACTTTCGCATATTTCTCATACTTCATGGCTAGATCCTGGGCTATTTCTGGATTGGATCACGTAGTAAAGTGGTACCACACTGAAACATTCAATGAAACCTGGTCTGGATAAATATTTAAGAGGACAACGCATCTTAGGTCTGGGTTAGGTCTAAGATTTGCCCTCATCAGGCTCACAGATTCGCGTTTTTCACATACTTGTTGAACAGATCCTGGGTTTTTTCTGGTTTGGATCACGTAGTAATGTGGTACCACACTAAAACAGTCAATTAAACCTGGTTTCGATCAATATTTTAGTGGATAACGCAAGTTAGGTCTGGAATAGGTCTGGGATTTGCCCTCATCAGACTCATACCTACGCACACTTCACATACTCGTTGAACAGATCCTGGGTTATTTTCTGGTTTGGATCACATAGTAATGTGGTACCAAACTGAAACAGTCGATTAAACCAGGTTTCGATCAATATTTTTGAGGATAACGCATGTTAGGTCTAGGTTAGGCCTGGGATTTTCACTGATCAGACTCATACTTTCGCATTCCCCACATACTTGTTGAACGGATCCTGGGTTTTGTCTGGTTTGTATCACGTAGTAATGTGGTACCACACTGAAACAGTCCATTAAACCTGGTTTGGATCAATATTTTAGAGGATAACGCAAGTTAGGTCTAGGTTAGCCCTGGGATTTTCACCCATCAGACTCATACTTTCGCATTCTTCTTATACTTGTTGAACTGATCCTGGGTTTTTTCTGGTTTGGATCACGTAGTAAAGTGGTACCACACTGAAACAGTCGATTAAACCTGGTTTCGATCAATATTTTAGAGGATAACGCAAGTTAGGTCTAGGTTAGGCCCGGGATTTTCACTCATCAGACTCATATTTCGCATTCTTCACATACTTGTTGAACGGATCCTGGGTTTTTTCTGGTTTTGATCACGTAGTAATGTGGGACCACACTGAATCAGTCAATTAAACCTGGTCTTGATAAATATTTTAGAGGATAACGCATGTTAGGTTTGGCTTAGGTCTAGGATTTGCCCCCAGCAGGCTCATACTTTCGCATATTTCTCATACTTGATGGCTAGATCCTGGGCTTTTTCTGGATTGGATCACGTAGTAATGAAGTACAACACTGAAACAGTCAATTAAACCTGGTTTCCATCAATATTTTAGAGGACAGCGCATGTTAGGTCTAGGTTAGGCCTGGGATTTGCCCTGATCAGGGTCATACTTTCGCAGTTTTAACATACATGTTGACCTGATCAAGGGTTTTTTCTGCTTTGGATCACGTAGTAAAGTGGTACCACACTGAAACAGTCCATTAAACCTGGATTGGATCAGTATTTTAGAGGATATCGGATGTTAGGTCTAGGTTAGGTCTGGGATTTTCGCTCATGAGACTCATACTTTCGCATTTTTCACATACTTGTTGAACGGATCCTGGGTTTTTTCTGGTTTGGTTCATGTAGTAATGTGGTACCACACTGAAACATTCAATTAAACCTGGTCTTGATAAATATTTTAGAGGATAACGCATGTTAGGTTTGGCTTAGGTCTAGGATTTGCCCCCAGCAGGCTCATACATTCGCATATTTCTCATACTTCATGGCTAGATCCTGGGCTGTTTCTGGTTTGTATCACATAGTAATGTGGTACCACGCTGAAACAGTGAATTAAACCTGGTTTCGATCAATATTTTAGAGGATAACGCAAGTTAGGTCTGGCATAGGTCTGGGATTCGCCCTCATCAGGCTCATACTTTCGCGTTTCTCACATACTTGTTGAACAGATCCTGGGTTTTTTCTGGTTTGTATCACGTAGTAATGTGGTACCAAACTGAAACAGTCGATTAAACCAGGTTTCGATCAATATTTTTGAGGATAACGCATGTTAGGTCTAGGTTAGGCCTGGGATTTTCACTCATCAGACTCATACTTTCGCATTCCTCACATACTTGTTGAACGGATCCTGCGTTTTTTCTGGTTTATATCACGTAGTAATGTGGTACCACACTGAAACAGTCCATTAAACCTGGTTTGGATCAATATTTTAGAGGATAACGCATGTTAGGTCTAGGTTAGCCCTGGGATTTTCACCCATCAGACTCATACTTTCGCATTCTTCTTATACTTGTTGAACTGATCCTGGGTTTTTTCTTGTTTGGATCACGTAGTAATGTGGTACCACACTGAAGCAGTCGATTAAACCTGGTTTCGATCAATATTTTAGAGGATAACGCAAGTTAAGTCTGGGATTGGTCTGGGATTTGACCTCATCAGACTCATACTTTCGCACACTTCACATACTCGTTGAACAGATCCTGGGCTTTTTTCTGGTTTGGATCACATAGTAATGTGGCACCACACTGAAACAGTCGATTAAACCACGTTTCGATCAATATTTTTGAGGATAACGCATGTTAGGTCTAGGTTAGGCCCGGGATTTTCACTCATCAGACTCATATTTCGCATTCTTCACATACTTATTGAACGGATCCTGGGTTTTTTCTGGTTTGGATCACGTAGTAATGTGGGACCGCACTGAATCAGTCAATTAAACCTGGTTTCGACCAATATTTTAGAGAATAATTCATGTTAGGTCTAGGTTAGGTCTGGGATTTGCTCTCATCAGGCTCATTCTTTCGCATATTTCTCATACATGTTGAAAAGATCCTGGGTTTTTTCTGGTTTGGATCACGTAGTAATGTGGGACCACACTGAAACAATCAACTAAACCTGGTTTCCATCAATATTTTAGAGGACAACGCAAGCTAGGTCTGGGATAGGTCTGGGATTTGCCCTCATCAGGCTCATACTTTCGCGTTTTTCACATACTTGTTGAACAGATCCTGGGTTTTTTCTGGTTTGGATCCCGTAGTAATGTGGTACCACACTGAAACAGTCGATTAAACCAGGTTTCGAACAATATTTTTGAGGATAACGCATGTTAGGTCTAGGTCAGGCCTGGTTTTTTCACCCATCAGACTCATCCTTTCGCTTTCTTCACATACTCGTTGAACAGATCCTGTGTTATTTTCTGGTTTGCATCACATAGTAATGTGGTACCACACTGAAACAGTCGATTAAACCAGGTTTCGAACAATATTTTTGAGGATAACGCATGTTAGGTCTGGGATAGGTCTGGGATTTGCTCTCATCAGGCTCATTCTTTCGCATATTTCTCATACTTGATGGCTAGATCCTGAGCTTTTTCTGGATTGCATCACGTAGTAATGAAGTACAATACTGAAACAGTCAACTAAACCTGGTTTCCATCAATATTTTAGAGGACAACGCAAGTTAGGTCTGGGATAGGTCTGGGATTTGCTTTCATCAGGCTCATTCTTTCGCTTTTTTCTCATACTTGATGGCTAGATCCTGAGCTTTTTCTGGATTGCATCACGTAGTAATGAAGTACAACACTGAAACAGTCAATTAAACCTGGTTTCCATCAATATTTTAGAGGACAACGCAAGTTAGGTCTGGGATAGGTCAGGGATTTGCCCTCATCAGGCTCATACTGTCGCGTTTTTCACATACTTGTTGAACAGATCCTGGGTTTTTTCTGGTTTGGATCCCGTAGTAGTGTGGTACCACACTGAAACAGTCCATTAAACCTGGTTTCGCTCAATATTTTAGAGGATAACGCATGTTAGGTCTAGGTCAGGCCTGGTTTTTTCACTCATCAGACTCATACTTTCGCATTCTTCACATACTTGTTGAACGGATCCTGGGTTTTTTCTGGTTTGGATCACGTAGTTATGTGGGTCCACACTGAAACAGTCGATTAAACCAGGTTTCGATCAATATTTTTCAGGATAGCGCATGTTAGGTCTGGGATAGGTCCAGGATTTGCCCTCATCAAGCTCATACTTTCGCGTTTTTCACATACTTGTAGAACAGATCCTGGGTTTTTTCTGGTTTGGGTCACGTAGTAGTGTGATACTACACTGAAACATTCAGTTAAACCTGGTCTTGATAATCATTTTAGTGGATAACGCATGTTAGGTCTGGGTTAGGTCTGGGATTCGCCCTCATCAGACTCATACTTTCGCACACTTCACATACTCGTTGAACAGATCCTGGGTTATTTTCTGGTTTGGATCACATAGTAATGTGGTACCACACTGAAACAGTCGATTAAACCAGGTTTCGATCAATATTTTTCAGGACAGCGCATGTTAGGTCTAGGTTAGGCCTGGGATTTTCACTCATCAGACTCATACTTTCGCATTCTTCACATACTTGTAGAACGGATCCTGGGTTTTTACTGGTTTGGATCACGTAGTAATGTGGTACCACACTGAAACATTCAATTAAACCTGGTTTCGATCAATATTTTAGAGGATAACGCAAGTTAGGTCTGGGATAGGTCCGGGATTTGCCCACATCAAGCTCATACTTTCGCGTTTTTCACATACTTGTAGAACAGATCCTGGGTTTTTTCTGGTTTGGGTCACGTAGTAGTGTGATACTACACTGAAACATTCAGTTAAACCTGGTCTTGATAAACATTTTAGTGGATAACGCATGTTAGGTCTGGGTTAGGTCTAGGATTTGCCCTCATCAGGCTCATTCTTTCGCATATTTCTCATACTTGATGGCTAGATCCTGGGCTTTTTCTGGATTGCATCACGTAGTAATGAAGAACAACACTGAAACAGTCAATTAAACCTGGTTTCGATCAATATTTTAGAGAATAATTCATGTTAGGTCTACGTTAGGTCTGGGATTTGCTCTCATCAGGCACATTCTTTCGCATAATTCTCATACTTGATGGCTAGATCCTGGGCTGTTTCTGGATTGTATGACGTAGTAATGTGGTACCACACTGAAACAGTCAATTAAACCTGGTTTCGATCAATATTTTAGAGGATAACGCAAGTTAGGTCTAGGTTAGGCCTGGGATTTGCCCTCATCAGGGTCATACTTTCGAAGTTTTATCATACATGTTGACCTGATCGAGGGTTTTCTCTGCTTTGGATCGCGTAGTAAAGTGGTACCACACTGAAACATTCAATTAAACCTGGTCTTGATAAACATTTTAGTGGATAACGCATGTTAGGTCTGGGTTAGGTCTAGGATTTGCCCTCATCAGGCTCATTCTTTCGCATATTTCTCATACTTGATGGCTAGATCCTGGGCTTTTTCTGGATTGCATCACGTAGTAATGAAGAACAACACTGAAACAGTCAATTAAACCTGGTTTCGATCAATATTTTAGAGAATAATTCATGTTAGGTCTACGTTAGGTCTGGGATTTGCTCTCATCAGGCACATTCTTTCGCATAATTCTCATACTTGATGGCTAGATCCTGGGCTGCTTCTGGATTGTATGACGTAGTAATGTGGTACCACACTGAAACAGTCAATTAAACCTGGTTTCGATCAATATTTTAGAGGATAACGCAAGTTAGGTCTAGGTCAGGCCTGGGATTTGCCCTCATCAGGGTCATACTTTCGAAGTTTTATCATACATGTTGACCTGATCGAGGGTTTTCTCTGCTTTGGATCGCGTAGTAAAGTGGTACCACACTGAAACATTCAATTAAACCTGGTCTTGATAAATATTTTAGAGTATAACGCATGTTAGGTCTAGGTTAGGTCTGGGATTTGCTCTCATCAGGCTCATTCTTTCGCATATTTCTCATACTTGATGGCTAGATCCTGGGCTTTTTCTGGATTGCATCACGTAGTAGTGAAGTACAACACTGAAACAGTCAATTAAACCTGGTTTCCATCAATATTTTAGAGGACAACGCAAGTTAGGTCTGGGATAGGTCTGGGATTTTCACTCATCAGACTCATACCTTCGCATTCTTCACATACTTGTTGAACGGATCCTGGGTTTTTTCTGGTTTGGATCACGTAGTAATGTGGGTCCACACTGAAACAATCGATTAAACCTGGTCTTGATAAATATTTTAGAGGATAACGCATGTTAGGTCTGGGATAGGTCTGGGATTTGCCCTCATCAGACTCATACTTTCGCACACTTCACATACTCGTTGAACAGATCCTGGGTTATTTTCTGGTTTGGATCACATAGTAATGTGGTACCACACTGAAACAGTCGATTAAACCAGGTTTCGATCAATATTTTTCAGAATAACGCATGTTAGGTCTAGGTTAGGCCTGGGATTTTCACTCATCAGACTCATACTTTCGCATTCATCACATACTTGTAGAACGGATCCTGGGTGTTTACTGGTTTGGATCACGTAGTAATGTGGTACCACACTGAAACATTCAATTAAACCTGGTTTCGATCAATATGTTAGAGGATAACGCAAGTTAGGTCTGGGATAGGTCCGGGATTTGCCCTCATCAGGCTCATACTTTCGCGTTTTTCACATACTTGTTGAACAGATCCTGGGTTTTTTCTGGTTTGGGTCACGTAGTAGTGTGACACTACACTGAAACATTCAGTTAACCCTGGTCTTGATAAACATTTTAGTGGATAACGCATGTTAGGTCTGGGTTAGGTCTAGGATTTGCCCTCATCAGGCTCATTCTTTCGCATATTTCTCATACTTGATGGCTAGATCCTGGGCTTTTTCTGGATTGCATCATGTAGTAATGAAGTACAACACTGAAACAGTCAATTAAACCTGGTTTCGATCAATATTTTAGAGAATAATTCATGTTAGGTCTAGGTTAGGTCTGGGATTTGCTCTCATCGGGCACATTCTTTCGCATATTTCTCATACTTCATGGCTAGATCCTGGGCTGTTTCTGGATTGTATGACGTAGTAATGTGGTACCACACTGAAACAGTCAATTAAACCTGGTTTCGATCGATATTTTAGAGGATAACGCAAGTTAGGTCTAGGTTAGGCCTGGGATTTGCCCTCATCAGGGTCATACTTTCGAAGTTTTATCATACATGTTGACCTGATCGAGGGTTTTTTCTGCTTTGTATCACGTAGTAAAGTGGTACCACACTGAAACATTCAATTAAACCTGGTCTTGATAAATATTTTAGAGGATAACGCATGTTAGGTCTAGGTTAGGTCTGGGATTTGCTCTCATCAGGCTCATTCTTTCGCATATTTCTCATACTTGATGGCTAGATCCTGGGCTTTTTCTGGATTGCATCACGTAGTAATGAAGTAGAACACTGAAACAGTCAATTAAACCTGGTTTCCATCAATATCTTAGAGGACAACGCAAGTTAGGTCTGGCATAGGTCTGGGATTCGCCCTCATCAGGCTCATACTTTCGCGTTTTTCACATACTTGTTGAACAGATCCTGGGTTTTTTCTGGTTTGTATCACGTAGTAGTGTGGTACCACACTGAAACAGTCCATTAAACCTGGTTTGGATCAATTGTTTAGAGGATAACGCATGTTAGGTCTAGGTTAGGCCTGGGATTTTCACTCATCAGACTCATACTTTCGCATTCTTCACATACTTGTTGAACGGATCCTGGGTTTTTTCTGGTTTGGATCACGTAGTAATGTGGGACCACACTGAAACAGTCAATTAAACCTGGTTTCGATCAATATTTTAGAGAATAATTCATGTTAGGTCTAGGTTAGGTCTGGGATTTGCTGTCATCAGGCTCGTTCTTTCGCATATTTCTCAAACTTGATGGCTAGATCCTGGGCTTTTTCTGGATTGCATCACGTAGTAATGAAGTACAACACTGAAACAGTCAATTAAACCTGGTTTCCATCAATATCTTAGAGGACAACGCAAGTTAGGTCTGGGATAGGTCTGGGATTTGCTCTCATCAGGCTCATTCTTTCGCATATTTCTCATACTTGATGGCTAGATCCTGAGCTTTTCTGGATTGCATCACGCAGTAATGAAGTACAACACTGAAACAGTCAATTAAACCTGGTTTCCATCAATATTTTAGAGGACAACGCAAGTTAGGTCTGGGATAGGTCTGGGATTTGCCCTCATCAGGCCCATACTGTCGCGTTTTTCACATACTTGTTGAACAGATCCTGGGTTTTTTCTGGTTTGGATCCCGTAGTAGTGTGGTACCACACTGAAACAGACCATTAAACCTGGTTTCGCTCAATATTTTAGAGGATAACGCATGTTAGGTCTAGGTCAGGCCTGGTTTTTTCACTCATCAGACTCATACTTTCGAATTCTTCACATACTTGTTGAACTGATCCTGGGTTCTTTCTGGTTTGGATCACGTAGTAATGTGGTTCCTCACTGAAACAGTCGGTTAAACCTGGTTTCGATCAATATTTTAGAGGATAACGCAAGTTAGGTCTGGGATTTGCCCTCATCAGACTCACACCTACGCACACTTCACATACTCGTTGAACAGATCCTGGGTTATTTTCTGGTTTGGATCACATAGTAATGTGGTACCAAACTGAAACAGTCGATTAAACCAGGTTTCGATCAATATTTTTGAGGATAACGCATGTTAGGTCTAGGTTAGGCCTGGGATTTTCACTCATCAGACTCATACATTCGCATTATTCACATACTTGTTGAACGGATCATGGGTTTTTTCTGGTTTGTATCACGTAGTAATGTGGTACCACACTGAAACAGTCCATTAAACCTGGTTTGGATCAATATTTTAGAGGATAACGCATGTTAGGTCTAGGTTAGCCCTGGGATTTTCACTCATCAGACTCATACTCTCGCATTCTTCTTATACTTGTTGAACTGATCCTGGGTTTTTTCTGGTTTGGATCACGTAGTAATGTGGTACCACACTGAAACAGTCGATTAAACCTGGTTTCGATCAATATTTTAGAGGATAACGCAAGTTAAGTCTGGGATTAGTCTGGGATTTGACCTCATCAGACTCATACTTTCGCACACTTCACATACTCGTTGAACAGATCCTGGGTTATTTTCTGGTTTGGATCAGATAGTAATGTGGTACCGCACTGAAACAGTCGATTAAACCAGGTTTCGATCAATATTTTTGAGCATAACGCATGTTAGGTCTAGGTTAGGCCTGGGATTTTCACTCATCAGACTCATACTTTCGCACACTTCACATACTCGTTGAACAGATCCCGGGTTATTTTCTGGTTTGGATCACATAGTAATGTGGTACCACACTGAAACAGTCGATTAAACCAGGTTTCGATCAATATTTTTCAGGATAACGCATGTTAGGTCTAGGTTAGGCCTGGGATTTTCACTCATCCGACTCATACTTTCGCATTCTTCACATACTTGTAGAACGGATCCTGGGTTTTTACTGGTTTGGATCACGTAGTAATGTGGTACCACACAGAAACATTCAATTAAACCTGGTTTCGATCAATATTTTAGAGGATAACGCATGTTAGGTCTAGGTTAGGCCTGGGATTTTCACTCATCAGACTCATACTTTCGCATTCTTCACATACTTGTTGAACTGATCCTGGGTTTTTTCTGGTTTGGATCACGTAGTAATGTGGTTCCACACTGAAACAGTCGGTTAAACCTGGTTTCGATCAATATTTTAGAGGATAACGCAAGTTAGGTCTGGGATAGGTCTGGGATTTGCCCTCATCAGACTCATACCTACGCACACTTCACATACTCGTTGAACAGATCCTGGGTTATTTTCTGGTTTGGATCACATAGTAATGTGGTACCAAACTGAAACAGTCGATTAAACCAGGTTTCGATCAATATTTTAGAGGATAACGCATGTTAGGTCTAGGTTAGCCCTGGGATTTTCACTCATCAGACTCATACTTTCGCATTCTTCTTATACTTGTTGAACTGATCCTGGGTTTTTTCTGGTTTGGATCACGTAGTAATGTGGTACCACACTGAAACAGTCGATTAAACCTGGTTTCGATCAATATTTTAGAGGATAACGCAAGTTAAGTCTGGGATTGGTCATGGATTTGACCTCATCAGACTCATACTTTCGCACACTTCACATACTCGTTGAACAGGTCCTGGGTTATTTTCTGGTTTGGATCACATAGTAATGTGGTACCACACTGAAACAGTCGATTAAACCAGGTTTCGCACAATATTTTTCAGGATAACGCATGTTAGGTCTAGGTTAGGCCTGGGATTTCCACTCATCAGACTCATACTTTCGCATTCTTCACATACTTGTTGAACGGATCCTGGGTTATTTTCTGGTTTGGATCACATAGTAATGTGGTACCACACTGAAACAGTCGATTAAACCAGGTTTCGATCAATATTTTTGAGGATAACGCAAGTTAGGTCTAGGTTAGGCCTGGGATTTGCCCCCATCAGGGTCATACTTTCGCAGTTTTAACATACATGTTGACCTGATCGAGGGTTTTTTCTGCTTTGGATCACGTAGTAAAGTGGTACCACACTGAAACATTCAATTAAACCTGGTCTTGATAAATATTTTAGAGGATAACGCATGTTAGGTTTGGGTTAGGTCTAGGATTTGCCCTCATCAGGCTCATACTTTCGCATATTTCTCATACTTCATGGCCAGATCCTGGGCTGTTTCTGGATTGTATCACGTAGTAATGTGGTACCACGCTGAAACAGTCGATTAAACCTGGTTCCGATCAATATTTTAGAGGATAACGCAAGTTAACTCTGGGATTGGTCTGGGATTTGACCTCATCAGACTCATACTTTCGCACCCTTCACATACTTGTTGAACAGATCCTGGGTTTTTTCTGGTTTGGATCCCGTAGTAGTGTGGTACCACACTGAAACAGTCCATTAAACCTGGTTTCGCTCAATATTTTAGAGGATAACGCATGTTAGGTCTAGGTCAGGCCTGGGATTTTCACTCATCAGACACATACTTTCGCATTCTTCACATACTTGTTGAACAGATCCTGGGTTTTTTCTGGTTTGGATCCCGTAGTAGTGTGGTACCACACTGGAACAGTCCATTAAACCTGGTTTCGCTCAATACTTTAGAGGATAACGCATGTTAGGTCTGGGATAGGTATGGGATTTGCCCTCATCAGACTCATACTTTCGCACACTTCACATACTCGCTGAACAAATCCTGGGATATTTTCTGGTTTGGATCACATACTAATGTGGTACCACACTGAAACATTCAATTAAACCTGGTCTTGATAAATATTTTAGAGGATAGCGCATGTTAGGTTTGGGTTAGGTCTAGGATTTGCCCTCATCGGGCTCATACTTTGGCATATTTCTCATACTTCATGGCTAGATCCTGGGCTGTTTCTGGATTGTATCACGTAGTAATGTGGTACCATGCTGACACAGTCAATTAAACCTGGTTTCGATCAATATTTTAGAGGATAACGCAAGTTAGGTCTAGGTTAGGCCTGGGATTTGCCCTCATCAGGGTCATACTTTCGCAGTTTTAACATACATGTTGACCTGATCGAGGGTTTTTTCTGCTTTGGATCACGTAGTAAAGTGGTACCACACTGAAACATTCAATTAAACCTGGTCTTGATAAATATTTTAGAGGATAACGAATGTTAGGTTTGGGTTAGGTCTAGAATTTGCACTCATCATGCTCATACTTTCGCATATTTCTCATACTTCATGGCTAGATCCTGGGCTGTTTCTGGATTGTATCACGTAGTAATGTGGTACCACGCCGAAACAGTCAATTAAACCTGGTCTGGATAAAAATTTTAGAGGATAACGCATGTTAGGTCAAGGTTAGTTCTAAGATTTGCCCTCATCAAGCTCACAGTTTCGCGTTTTTCACATACTTGTCGAACAGATCCTGGGTTTTTTCTGGTTTGGATCACGTAGTAATGTGGTACCACACTGAAACATTCAATTAAACCTGGTCTTGATAAATATTTTAGAGGATAACGCATGTTAGGTCTGGGATAGGTCTGGGATTAGCCCTCATCAGACTCATACTTTCGCACACTTCACATACTCGTTGACGAGAGCCTGGGTTTTTTTCTAGTTTGGATCACGTAGTAATGTGGTACCACACTGAAACAGTCGATTAAACCTGGTTTCGATCAATATTTTTGAGGATAACGCATGTTAGGTCTGGGATAGGTCTGAGATTAGCCCTCATCAGACTCATACT
This sequence comes from Colletes latitarsis, assembly GCF_051014445.1. NCBI lineage: Eukaryota > Metazoa > Arthropoda > Insecta > Hymenoptera > Colletidae > Colletes > Colletes latitarsis. Next base: position 63,227 of record NW_027488388.1, read on the forward strand.
TTCGCATATTTCTCATACTTCATGGCTAGATCCTGGGCTGTTTCTGCATTGTATCACGTAGCAATGTGGTACCACGCCGAAACTGTCAATTAAACCTGGTTTCGCTCAATATTTTAGAGGATAACGCATGTTAGGTCTAGGTAAGGCCTGAGATTTTCACTGATCAGACTCATACATTCGCATTCTTCACATACTTGTTGAACGGATCCTGGGTTTCTTCTGGTTTGGATCACGTAGTAATGTGGTACCACACTGAACTTTCAATTAAACCTGGTCTTGATAAATATTTTAGAGGATAACGCATGTTAGGTCTGGGTTACGTCTAGGATTTGCCCTCATCAGGCTCATACTTTCGCATATTTCTCATACTTCATGGCTAGATCCTGGGCTGTTTCTGCATTGTATCACGTAGTAATGTGGTACCACGCTGGAACAGTCAATTAAACCTGGTTTCGCTCAATATTTTAGAGGATAACGCATGTTAGGTCTAGGTCAGTCCAGGGATTTTCACTCATCAGACTCATACTTTCGCATTCTTCACATACTTGCTGAACGGATCCTGGGTTTTCTCTGGTTTGGATCACGTAGTAATGTGGGTCCACACTGAAACAATCAATTAAACCTGGTCTTGATAAATATTTTAGAGGATAACGCATGTTAGGTCTGGGATAGGTCTGGGATTTGCCCTCATCAGACTCATACTTTCGCACACTTCACATACTCGTTGAGAGATCCTGCGTTATTTTCTGGTTTGGATCACGTAGTAAAGTGGTACGACACTGAAACATTCAATGAAACCAGGTCTGGATAAATATTTTAGAGGACAACGCATCTTAGGTCTGGGTTAGGTCTAAGATTTGCCCTCATCGGGCTCACAGTTTCGCGTTTTTCACATATTTGTTGAACAGATCCTGGGTTTTTTCTGGTTTGGATCACGAAGTAGTGTGGTACCACACTGAAACAGCCAATTAAACCTGGTTTCGATCAAGATTTTGGAGGATAACGCAAGTTAGGTCTGGGATAGGTCTGGGATTTGCTCTCATCAGGCTCAATCTTTCGCGTTTTTCACATACTTGTTGAACAGATCCTGGGTTTTTTCTGTTTTGTATCACGTAGTAGTGTGGTACCACACTGAAACGGTCCATTAAACCTGGTTTGGATGAATATTTTAGAGGATAACGCATGTAACGTCTATGTTAGCCCTGGGATTTCCACTCATCAGACTCATACTTTCGCATTCTTCTCATACTTGTTCAACTGATCCTGGGTTTTTTCTGGTTTGGATCACGTAGTAATGTGGTACCACACTGAAACAGACGATTAAACCTGGTTTCGATCAATATCTTAGAGGATAACGCAAGTTAAGTCTGCGATTGGTCTGGGATTTGACCTCATCAGACTCATACTTTCGCACACTTCACATACTCGTTGAACAGATCCTGGGTTATTTTCTGGTTTGGATCACATAGTAATGTGGTACCACACTGAAACAGTCGATTAAACCAGGTTTCGATCAATATTTTAGAGGATAACGCATGTTAGGTCTGGGTCAGGTCTAGAATTTGCCCTCATCATGCTCATACTTTCGCATCTTTCTCATACATCATGGCTAGATCCTGGGCTATTTCTGGATTGTATCACGTAGTAATGTGGTACCACGCTGAAACAGTCGATTAAACCTGGTTTCGATCAATATTTTAGAGGATAACGCAAGTTAAGTCTGGGATTGGTCTGGGATTTGACCTCATCAGACTCATACTTTCGCACACTTCACATACTTGTTGAACAGATCCTGGGTTTTTTCTGGTTTGGATCCCGTAGTAGTGTGGTACCACACTGAAACAGTCCATTAAACCTGGTTTCGCTCAATATTTTAGAGGAAAACGCATGTTAGGTCTAGGTCAGGCCTGGGATTTTCACTCATCAGACTCATACTTTCGCATTCTTCACATACTTGTTGAACAGATGCTGGGTTTTTTCTGGTTTGGATCACGTAGTAATGTGGGTCCGCACTGAAACAATCAATTAAACCTGGTCTTGATAAATATTTTAGAGGATAACGAATGTTAGGTCTGGGATTGGTATGGGATTTGCCCTCATCAGACTCATACTTTCGCACACTTCACATACTCGTTGAACAGATCCTGGGTTATTTTCTGGTTTGGATCACATAGTAATGTGGTACCACACTGAAACAGTCGATTAAACCTGGTTTTGATCAATATTTTATAGAATAATTCATGTTAGGTCTAGGTTAGGTCTGGGATTTGCTCTCATCAGGCTCATTCTTTCGCATATTTCTCATACTTGATGGCTAGATCCTGGGCTGTTTCTGGATTGTATGACGTAGTAATGTGGTACTACGCTGAAACAGCGAATTAAACCTGGTTTCGATCAATATTTTAGAGGATAACGCAAGTTAGGTCTAGGTTAGGCCTGGGATTTGCCCTCATCAGGGTCATACTCTCGCAGTTTTAACATACATGTTGACCTGATCGAGGGTTTTTTCTGCTTTGGATCACGTAGTAAAGTGGTACCACACTGAAACATTCAATTAAACCTGGTCTTGATAAATATTTTAGAGGATAACGCATGTTAGGTTTGGGTTAGGTCTAGGATTTGCCCTCATCAGGCTCATACTTTCGCATATTTCTCATACTTCATGGCTAGATCCTGGGCTGTTTCAGGATTGTATCATGTAGTAATGTGGTAGCACGCTGAAACAGTCAATTAAACCTGGTTTCGCTCAATATTTTAGAGGATAACGCATGTTAGGTCTAGGTAAGGCCTGAGATTTTCACTGATCAGACACATACATTCGCATTCTTCACATACTTGTTGAACGGATCCTGGGCTATTTCTGGATTGGATCACGTAGTAATGTGGTACCACACTGAACATTCAATTAAACCTGGTCTTGATAAATATTTTAGAGGATAACGCATGTTAGGTCTGGGTTACGTCTAGGATTTGCCCTCATCAGGCTCATACTTTCGCATATTTCTAATACTTCATGGCTAGATCCTGGGCTGTTTCTGCATTGTATCACGTAGTAATGTGGTACCACGCTGGAACAGTCAATTAAACCTGGTTTCGCTCAATATTTTAGAGGATAACGCATGTTAGGTCTAGGTCAGTCCAGGGATTTTCACTCATCAGACTCATACTTTCGCATTCTTCACATACTTGCTGAACGGATCCTGGGTTTTCTCTGGTTTGGATCACGTAGTAATGTGGGTCCACACTGAAACAATCAATTAAACCTGGTCTTGATAAATATTTTAGAGGATAACGCATGTTAGGTCTGGGATAGGTCTGGGATTTGCCCTCATCAGACTCATACTTTCGCACACTTCACATACTCGTTGAGAGATCCTGCGTTATTTTCTGGTTTGGATCACGTAGTAAAGTGGTACGACACTGAAACATTCAATGAAACCAGGTCTGGATAAATATTTTAGAGGACAACGCATCTTAGGTCTGGGTTAGGTCTAAGATTTGCCCTCATCGGGCTCACAGTTTCGCGTTTTTCACATATTTGTTGAACAGATCCTGGGTTTTTTCTGGTTTGAATCACGAAGTGGTGTGGTACCACACTGAAACAGCCAATTAAACCTGGTTTCGATCAATATTTTGGAGGATAACGCAAGTTAGGTCTGGGATAGGTCTGGGATTTGCTCTCATCAGGCTCATTCTTTCGCGTTTTTCACATACTTGTTGAACAGATCCTGGGTTTTTTCTGTTTTGTATCACGTAGTAGTGTGGTACCACACTGAAACGGTCCATTAAACCTGGTTTGGATGAATATTTTAGAGGATAACGCATGTAAGGTCTATGTTAGCCCTGGGATTTCCACTCATCAGACTCATACTTTCGCATTCTTCTCATACTTGTTCAACTGATCCTGGGTTTTTTCTGGTTTGGATCACGTAGTAATGTGGTACCACACTGAAACAGACGATTAAACCTGGTTTCGCTCAATATTTTAGAGGAAACGCATGTTAGGTCTAGGTCAGGCCTGGGATTTTCACTCATCAGACTCATACTTTCGCATTCTTCACATACTTGTTGAACAGATTCTGGGTTATTTTCTGGTTTGGATCACATAGTAATGTGGTACCACACTGAAACAGTCGATTAAACCAGGTTTCGATCAATATTTTAGAGGATAACGCATGTTAGGTCTGGGTCAGGTCTAGAATTTGCCCTCATCATGCTCATACTTTCGCATCTTTCTCATACATCATGGCTAGATCCTGGGCTATTTCTGGATTGTATCACGTAGTAATGTGGTACCACGCTGAAAAAGTCGATTAAACCTGGTTTCGATCAATATTTTAGAGGATAACGCAAGTTAAGTCTGGGATTGGTCTGGGATTTGACCTCATCAGACTCATAATTTCGCACACTTCACATACTTGTTGAACAGATCCTGGGTTTTTTCTGGTTTGGATCCCGTAGTAGTGTGGTACCACACTGAAGCAGTCCATTAAACCTGGTTTCGCTCAATATTTTAGAGGAAACGCATGTTAGGTCTAGGTCAGGCCTGGGATTTTCACTCATCAGACTCATACTTTCGCATTCTTCACATACTTGTTGAACAGATGCTGGGTTTTTTCTGGTTTGGATCACGTAGTAATGTGGGTCCACACTGAAACAATCAATTAAACCTGGTCTTGATAAATATTTTAGAGGATAACGAATGTTAGGTCTGGGATTGGTATGGGATTTGCCCTCATCAGACTCATACTTTCGCACACTTCACATACTCGTTGAACAGATCCTGGGTTATTTTCTGGTTTGGATCACATAGTAATGTGGTACCACACTGAAACAGTCGATTAAACCAGGTTTCGATCAATATTTTTGAGGATAACGCATGTTAGGTCTAGGTTAGGCCTGGGCTTTTCACTCATCAGACTCATACTTTCGCATTCTTCACATACTTGTTGAACGGATCCTGGGTTTTTTCTGGTTTGGATCACGTTGTAATGTGGGACCACACTGAAACAATCAATTAAACCTGGTCTTGATAAATATTTTAGAGGATAACGCGTGTTAGGCTTGGGTTAGGTCTACGATTTGCTCTCAGCAGGCTCATACTTTCGCATATCTCTCATACTTCATGGCTAGATCCTGGGCTGTTTCTGGATTGTATCACGTAGTAATGTGGTACCACGCTGAAACAGTCAATTAAACCTGGTTTCGATCAATATTTTAGAGGATAACGCAAGTTAAGTCTGGGATTGGTCTGGGATTTGACCTCATCAGACTCATACTTTCGCACACTTCACATACTTGTTGAACAGATCCTGGGTTTTTTCTGGTTTGGATCCCGTAGTAGTGTGGTACCACACTGAAACAGTCCATTAAACCTGGTTTCGCTCAATATTTTAGAGGAAAACGCATGTTAGGTCTAGGTCAGGCCTGGGATTTTCACTCATCAGACTCATACTTTCGCATTCTTCACATACTTGTTGAACAGATGCTGGGTTTTTTCTGGTTTGGATCACGTAGTAATGTGGGTCCGCACTGAAACAATCAATTAAACCTGGTCTTGATAAATATTTTAGAGGATAACGAATGTTAGGTCTGGGATTGGTATGGGATTTGCCCTCATCAGACTCATACTTTCGCACACTTCACATACTCGTTGAACAGATCCTGGGTTATTTTCTGGTTTGGATCACATAGTAATGTGGTACCACACTGAAACAGTCGATTAAACCTGGTTTTGATCAATATTTTATAGAATAATTCATGTTAGGTCTAGGTTAGGTCTGGGATTTGCTCTCATCAGGCTCATTCTTTCGCATATTTCTCATACTTGATGGCTAGATCCTGGGCTGTTTCTGGATTGTATGACGTAGTAATGTGGTACTACGCTGAAACAGCGAATTAAACCTGGTTTCGATCAATATTTTAGAGGATAACGCAAGTTAGGTCTAGGTTAGGCCTGGGATTTGCCCTCATCAGGGTCATACTCTCGCAGTTTTAACATACATGTTGACCTGATCGAGGGTTTTTTCTGCTTTGGATCACGTAGTAAAGTGGTACCACACTGAAACATTCAATTAAACCTGGTCTTGATAAATATTTTAGAGGATAACGCATGTTAGGTTTGGGTTAGGTCTAGGATTTGCCCTCATCAGGCTCATACTTTCGCATATTTCTCATACTTCATGGCTAGATCCTGGGCTGTTTCAGGATTGTATCATGTAGTAATGTGGTAGCACGCTGAAACAGTCAATTAAACCTGGTTTCGCTCAATATTTTAGAGGATAACGCATGTTAGGTCTAGGTAAGGCCTGAGATTTTCACTGATCAGACACATACATTCGCATTCTTCACATACTTGTTGAACGGATCCTGGGTTTCTTCTGGTTTGGATCACGTAGTAATGTGGTACCACACTGAACTTTCAATTAAACCTGGTCTTGATAAATATTTTAGAGGATAACGCATGTTAGGTCTGGGTTACGTCTAGGATTTGCCCTCATCAGGCTCATACTTTCGCATATTTCTCATACTTCATGGCTAGATCCTGGGCTGTTTCTGCATTGTATCACGTAGTAATGTGGTACCACGCTGGAACAGTCAATTAAACCTGGTCTTGATAAATATTTTAGAGGATAGCGCATGTTAGGTCTGGGATAGGTCTGGGATTTTCACTCATCAGACTCATACTTTCGCATTCTTCACATACTTGTTGAACGGATCCTGTGTTTTTTCTGGTTTGGATCACGTAGAAATGTGGGTCCACACTGAAACAATCAATTAAACCTGGTCTTGATAAATATTTTAGAGGATAACGCATGTTAGGTCTGGTATAGGTCTAGGATTTGCCCTCATCAGGCTCTTACTATCGCATATTTCTCATACTTCATGGCTAGATCCTGGGCTATTTCTGGATTGGATCACGTAGTAATGTGGTACCACACTGAACATTCAATTAAACCTGGTCTTGATAAATATTTTAGAGGATAACGCATGTTAGGTCTGGGTTACGTCTAGGATTTGCCCTCATCAGGCTCATACTTTCGCATATTTCTAATACTTCATGGCTAGATCCTGGGCTGTTTCTGCATTGTATCACGTAGTAATGTGGTACCACGCTGGAACAGTCAATTAAACCTGGTTTCGCTCAATATTTTAGAGGATAACGCATGTTAGGTCTAGGTCAGTCCAGGGATTTTCACTCATCAGACTCATACTTTCGCATTCTTCACATACTTGCTGAACGGATCCTGGGTTTTCTCTGGTTTGGATCACGTAGTAATGTGGGTCCACACTGAAACAATCAATTAAACCTGGTCTTGATAAATATTTTAGAGGATAACGCATGTTAGATCTGGGATAGGTCTGGGATTTGCCCTCATCAGACTCATACTTTCGCACACTTCACATACTCGTTGAGAGATCCTGCGTTATTTTCTGGTTTGGATCACGTAGTAAAGTGGTACGACACTGAAACATTCAATGAAACCAGGTCTGGATAAATATTTTAGAGGACAACGCATCTTAGGTCTGGGTTAGGTCTAAGATTTGCCCTCATCGGGCTCACAGTTTCGCGTTTTTCACATACTTGTTGAACAGATCCTGGGTTTTTTCTGTTTTGTATCACGTAGTAGTGTGGTACCACACTGAAACGGTCCATTAAACCTGGTTTGGATGAATATTTTAGAGGATAACGCATGTAAGGTCTATGTTAGCCCTGGGATTTCCACTCATCAGACTCATACTTTCGCATTCTTCTCATACTTGTTCAACTGATCCTGGGTTTTTTCTGGTTTGGATCACGTAGTAATGTGGTACCACACTGAAACAGACGATTAAACCTGGTTTCGATCAATATCTTAGAGGATAACGCAAGTTAAGTCTGCGATTGGTCTGGGATTTGACCTCATCAGACTCATACTTTCGCACACTTCACATACTCGTTGAACAGATCCTGGGTTATTTTCTGGTTTGGATCACATAGTAATGTGGTACCACACTGAAACAGTCGATTAAACCAGGTTTCGATCAATATTTTAGAGGATAACGCATGTTAGGTCTGGGTCAGGTCTAGAATTTGCCCTCATCATGCTCATACTTTCGCATCTTTCTCATACATCATGGCTAGATCCTGGGCTATTTCTGGATTGTATCACGTAGTAATGTGGTACCACGCTGAAACAGTCGATTAAACCTGGTTTCGACCAATATTTTAGAGGATAACGCAAGTTAAGTCTGGGATTGGTCTGGGATTTGACCTCATCAGACTCATACTTTCGCACACTTCACATACTTGTTGAACAGATCCTGGGTTTTTTCTGGTTTGGATCCCGTAGTAGTGTGGTACCACACTGAAACAGTCCATTAAACCTGGTTTCGCTCAATATTTTAGAGGAAACGCATGTTAGGTCTAGGTCAGGCCTGGGATTTTCACTCATCAGACTCATACTTTCGCATTCTTCACATACTTGTTGAACAGATGCTGGGTTTTTTCTGGTTTGGATCACGTAGTAATGTGGGTCCACACTGAAACAATCAATTAAACCTGGTCTTGATAAATATTTTAGAGGATAACGAATGTTAGGTCTGGGATTGGTATGGGATTTGCCCTCATCAGACTCATACTTTCGCACACTTCACATACTCGTTGAACAGATCCTGGGTTATTTTCTGGTTTGGATCACATAGTAATGTGGTACCACACTGAAACAGTCGATTAAACCAGGTTTCGATCAATATTTTTGAGGATAACGCATGTTAGGTCTAGGTTAGGCCTGGGCTTTTCACTCATCAGACTCATACTTTCGCATTCTTCACATACTTGTTGAACGGATCCTGGGTTTTTTCTGGTTTGGATCACGTTGTAATGTGGGACCACACTGAAACAATCAATTAAACCTGGTCTTGATAAATATTTTAGAGGATAACGCGTGTTAGGCTTGGGTTAGGTCTAGGATTTGCCCTCAGCAGGCTCATACTTTCGCATATCTCTCATACTTCATGGCTAGATCCTGGGCTGTTTCTGGATTGTATCACGTAGTAATGTGGTACCACGCTGAAACAGTCAATTAAACCTGGTTTCGATCAATATTTTAGAGGATAACGCAAGTTATGTCTGGCATAGGTCTGGGATTCGCCCTCATCAGGCTCATACTTTCGCGTTTTTCACATACTTGTTGAACAGATCCTGGGTTTTTTCTGGTTTGTATCACGTAGTAGTGTGGTACCACACTGAAACAGTCCATTAAACCTGGTTTGGACGAATATTTTAGAGGATAACGCATGTAAGGTCTATGTTAGCCCTGGGATTTCCACTCATCAGACTCATACTTTCGCATTCTTCTCATACTTGCTGAACTGATCCTGGGTTTTTTCTGGTTTGAATCACGAAGTAGTGTGGTACCACACTGAAACAGCCAATTAAACCTGGTTTCGATCAATATTTTGGAGGATAACGCAAGTTAGGTCTGGGATAGGTCTGGGATTTGCTCTCATCAGGCTCATTCTTTCGCGTTTTTCACATACTTGTTGAACAGATCCTGGGTTTTTTCTGTTTTGTATCACGTAGTAGTGTGGTACCACACTGAAACGGTCCATTAAACCTGGTTTGGATGAATATTTTAGAGGATAACGCATGTAAGGTCTATGTTAGCCCTGGGATTTCCACTCATCAGACTCATACTTTCGCATTCTTCTCATACTTGTTCAACTGATCCTGGGTTTTTTCTGGTTTGGATCACGTAGTAATGTGGTACCACACTGAAACAGACGATTAAACCTGGTTTCGATCAATATCTTAGAGGATAACGCAAGTTAAGTCTGCGATTGGTCTGGGATTTGACCTCATCAGACTCATACTTTCGCACACTTCACATACTCGTTGAACAGATTCTGGGTTATTTTCTGGTTTGGATCACATAGTAATGTGGTACCACACTGAAACAGTCGATTAAACCAGGTTTCGATCAATATTTTAGAGGATAACGCATGTTAGGTCTGGGTCAGGTCTAGAATTTGCCCTCATCATGCTCATACTTTCGCATCTTTCTCATACATCATGGCTAGATCCTGGGCTATTTCTGGATTGTATGACGTAGTAATGTGGTACCACGCTGAAAAAGTCGATTAAACCTGGTTTCGATCAATATTTTAGAGGATAACGCAAGTTAAGTCTGGGATTGGTCTGGGATTTGACCTCATCAGACTCATACTTTCGCACACTTCACATACTTGTTGAACAGATCCTGGGTTTTTTCTGGTTTGGATCCCGTAGTAGTGTGGTACCACACTGAAGCAGTCCATTAAACCTGGTTTCGCTCAATATTTTAGAGGAAACGCATGTTAGGTCTAGGTCAGGCCTGGGATTTTCACTCATCAGACTCATACTTTCGCATTCTTCACATACTTGTTGAACAGATGCTGGGTTTTTTCTGGTTTGGATCACGTAGTAATGTGGGTCCACACTGAAACAATCAATTAAACCTGGTCTTGATAAATATTTTAGAGGATAACGAATGTTAGGTCTGGGATTGGTATGGGATTTGCCCTCATCAGACTCATACTTTCGCACACTTCACATACTCGTTGAACAGATCCTGGGTTATTTTCTGGTTTGGATCACATAGTAATGTGGTACCACACTGAAACAGTCGATTAAACCAGGTTTCGATCAATATTTTTGAGGATAACGCATGTTAGGTCTAGGTTAGGCCTGGGCTTTTCACTCATCAGACTCATACTTTCGCATTCTTCACATACTTGTTGAACGGATCCTGGGTTTTTTCTGGTTTGGATCACGTTGTAATGTGGGACCACACTGAAACAATCAATTAAACCTGGTCTTGATAAATATTTTAGAGGATAACGCGTGTTAGGCTTGGGTTAGGTCTAGGATTTGCTCTCAGCAGGCTCATACTTTCGCATATCTCTCATACTTCATGGCTAGATCCTGGGCTGTTTCTGGATTGTATCACGTAGTAATGTGGTACCACGCTGAAACAGTCAATTAAACCTGGTTTCGATCAATATTTTAGAGGATAAAGCAAGTTATGTCTGGCATAGGTCTGGGATTCGCCCTCATCAGGCTCATACTTTCGCGTTTTTCACATACTTGTTGAACAGAACCTGGGTTTTTTCTGGTTTGTATCACGTAGTAGTGTGGTACCACACTGAAACAGTCCATTAAACCTGGTTTGGACGAATATTTTAGAGGATAACGCATGTAAGGTCTATGTTAGCCCTGGGATTTCCACTCATCAGACTCATACTTTCGCATTCTTCTCATACTTGCTGAACTGATCCTGGGTTTTTTCTGGTTTGGATCACGTAGTAATGTGGTACCACACTGAAACAGACGATTAAACCTGGTTTCGATCAATATCTTAGAGGATAACGCAAGTTAAGTCTGGGATTGGTCTGGGATTTGACCTCATCAGACTCATACTTTCGCACACTTCACATACTCGTTGAACAGATCCTGGGTTATTTTCTGGTTTGGATCACATAGTAATGTGGTACCACACTGAAACAGCCGATTAAACCAGGTTTCGATCAATATTTTAGAGGATAACGCATGTTAGGTCTAGGTTAGGTCTGGGATTTGCTCTCATCAGGCTCATTCTTTCGCATATTTCTCATACATGTTGAACAGATCCTGGGTTTTTTCTGGTTTGGATCACGTAGTAATGTGGGACCACACTGAAACGATAAATTGAACCTGGTTTCCATGAATATTTTAGAGGACAACGCAAGTTAGGTCTGGGATAGGTCTGGGATTTGCCCTCATCAGGCTCATACTTTCGCGTTTTTCACATACTTGTTGAACAGATCCTGGGTTTTTTCTGGTTTGGATCCCGTAGTAGTGTGGTACCACAATAAAACAGTCAATTAAACCTGGTTTCGATCAATATTTCAGAGGATATCGCAAGTTAGGTCTGGGATAGGTCTGGGATTTGCCCTCATCAGACTCATACTTTCGCATTCTTCACATACTCGTTGAACGGATCCTGGGTTTTTTTTGGATTGGTTCACGTAGTAATGTGGTACCACACTGAAACATTCAATTAAACCTGGTCTTGATAAATATTTTAGAGAATAATTCATGTTAGGTCTAGGTTAGGTCTGGGATTTGCTCTCATCAGGCTCATTCTTTCGCATATTTCTCATACATGTTGAACAGATCCTGGGTTTTTTCTGGTTTGGATCACGTAGTAATGTGGGACCACACTGAAACGATAAATTGAACCTGGTTTCCATCAATATCTTAGAGGACAACGCATGTTAGGTCTGGAATAGGTCTGGGATTTGACCTCATCAGACTCATACTTTCGCACACTTCACATACTCGTTGAACAGATCCTGGGTTATTTTCTGGTTTGGATCACATAGTAATGTGGTACCACACTGAAACAGTCGATTAAACCTGGTTTTGATCAATATCTTATAGAATAATTCATGTTAGGTCTAGGTTAGGTCTGGGATTTGCTCTCATCAGGCTCATTCTTTCGCATATTTCTCATACTTGATGGCTAGATCCTGGGCTGTTTCTGGATTGTATGACGTAGTAATGTGGTACTACGTTGAAACAGCGAATTAAACCTGGTTTCGATCAATATTTTAGAGGATAACGCAAGTTAGGTCTAGGTTAGGTCTGGGATTTGCCCTCATCAGGGTCATACTCTCGCAGTTTTAACATACATGTTGACCTGATCGAGGGTTTTTTCTGCTTTGGATCACGTAGTAAAGTGGTACCACACTGAAACATTCAATTAAACCTGGTCTTGATAAATATTTTAGAGGATAACGCATGTTAGGTTTGGGTTAGGTCTAGGATTTGCCCTCATCAGGCTCATACTTTCGCATATTTCTCATACTTCATGGCTAGATCCTGGGCTGTTTCAGGATTGTATCATGTAGTAATGTGGTAGCACGCTGAAACAGTCAATTAAACCTGGTTTCGATCAATATTTTAGAGGATAACGCAAGTTTGGTCTGGCATAGGTCTGGGATTTTCACTCATCAGACTCATACTTTCGCATTCTTCTCATACTTGTTGAACTGATCCTGGGTTTTTTCTGGTTTGGATCACGTAGTAATGTGGTACCACACTGAAACAGTCGATTAAACCTGGTTTCGATCAATATTTTAGAGGATAACGGAAGTTAAGTCTGGGATTGGTCTGGGATTTGACCTCATCAGACTCATACTTTCGCACACTTCACATACTCGTTGAACAGATCCTGTGTTACTTTCTGGTTTGGATCACATAGTAATGTGGTACCACACTGAAACAGTCGATTAAACCAGGTTTCGATCAAAGTTTTTGAGGATAACGCATGTTAGGTCTAGGTTAGGCCTGGGATTTTCACTCATCAGACTCATACTTTCGCATTCTTCACATACTTGTAGAACGGATCCTGGGTTTTTTCTGGTTCGGATCACGTAGTAATGTGGGACCACACTGAAACAGTCAATTAAACCTGGTCTTGATAAATATTTTAGGGGTTAACGCATGTTAGGTCTGGGTCAGGTCTAGAATTTGCCCTCATCATGCTCATACTTTCGCATCTTTCTCATACATCATGGCTAGATCCTGGGCTATTTCTGGATTGTATCACGTAGTAATGTGGTACCACGCTGAAACAGTCGATTAAACCTGGTTTCGATCAATATTTTAGAGGATAACGCAAGTTAAGTCTGGGATTGGTCTGGGATTTGACCTCATCAGACTCATACTTTCGCACACTTCACATACTCGTTGAACAGATCCTGGGTTATTTTCTGGTTTGGATCACATAGTAATGTGGTACCACACTGAAACAGTCGATTAAACCAGGTTTCGATCAATATTTTTGAGGATAACGCATGTTAGGTCTAGGTTAGGCCTGGGCTTTTCACTCATCAGACTCATACTTTCGCATTCTTCACATACTTGTTGAACGGATCCTGGGTTTTTTCTGGTTTGGATCACGTTGTAATGTGGGACCACACTGAAACAATCAATTAAACCTGGTCTTGATAAATATTTTAGAGGATAACGCGTGTTAGGCTTGGGTTAGGTCTAGGATTTGCCCTCAGCAGGCTCATACTTTCGCATATCTCTCATACTTCATGGCTAGATCCTGGGCTGTTTCTGGATTGTATCACGTCGTAATGTGGTACCACGCTGAAACAGTCAATTAAACCTGGTTTCGATCAATATTTTAGAGGATAACGCAAGTTATGTCTGGCATAGGTCTGGGATTCGCCCTCATCAGGCTCATACTTTCGCGTTTTTCACATACTTGTTGAACAGATCCTGGGTTTTTTCTGGTTTGTATCACGTAGTAGTGTGGTACCACACTGAAACAGTCCATTAAACCTGGTTTGGACGAATATTTTAGAGGATAACGCATGTAAGGTCTATGTTAGCCCTGGGATTTCCACTCATCAGACTCATACTTTCGCATTCTTCTCATACTTGCTGAACTGATCCTGGGTTTTTTCTGGTTTGGATCACGTAGTAATGTGGTACCACACTGAAACAGACGATTAAACCTGGTTTCGATCAATATCTTAGAGGATAACGCAAGTTAAGTCTGGGATTGGTCTGGGATTTGACCTCATCAGACTCATACTTTCGCACACTTCACATACTCGTTGAACAGATCCTGGGTTATTTTCTGGTTTGGATCACATAGTAATGTGGTACCACACTGAAACAGCCGATTAAACCAGGTTTCGATCAATATTTTAGAGGATAACGCATGTTAGGTCTAGGTTAGGCCTGGGATTTTCACTCATCAGACTCATACTTTCGCATTCTTCACATACTTGTTGAACGGATCCTGGGTTTTTTCTGGATTGGATCACGTAGTAATGTGGGACCACACTGAAACGATGAATTGAACTTGGTTTCCATGAATATTTTAGAGGACAACGCAAGTTAGGTCTGGGATAGGTCTGGGATTTGCCCTCATCAGGCTCATACTTTCGCGTTTTTCACATACTTGTTGAACAGATCCTGGGTTTTTTCTGGTTTGGATCCCGTAGTAGTGTGGTACCACAATAAAACAGTCAATTAAACCTGGTTTCGATCAATATTTCAGAGGATATCGCAAGTTAGGTCTGGGATAGGTCTGGGATTTGCCCTCATCAGACTCATACTTTCGCATTCTTCACATACTTGTTGAACGGATCCTGGGTTTTTTTTGGATTGGTTCACGTAGTAATGTGGTACCACACTGAAACATTCAATTAAACCTGGTCTTGATAAATATTTTAGAGGATAATTCATGTTAGGTCTAGGTTAGGTCTGGGATTTGCTCTCATCAGGCTCGTTCTTTCGCATATTTCTCATACTTGATGGCTAGATCCTGGGCTTTTTCTGGATTGCATCACGTAGTAATGAAGTACAACACTGAAACAGTCAATTAAACCTGGTTTCCATCAATATCTTAGAGGACAACGCATGTTAGGTCTGGAATAGGTCTGGGATTTGACCTCATCAGACTCATACTTTCGCACACTTCACATACTCGTTGAACAGATCCTGGGTTATTTTCTGGTTTGGATCACATAGTAATGTGGTACCACACTGAAACAGTCGATTAAACCTGGTTTTGATCAATACTTTATAGAATAATTCATGTTAGGTCTAGGTTAGGTCTGGGATTTGCTCTCATCAGGCTCATTCTTTCGCATATTTCTCAAACTTGATGGCTAGATCCTGGGCTGTTTCTGGATTGTATGACGTAGTAATGTGGTACTACGCTGAAACAGTCAATTAAACCTGGTTTCGATCAATATTTTAGAGGATAACGCAAGTTTGGTCTGGGATAGGTCTGGGATTTTCACTCATCAGACTCATACTTTCGCATTCTTCTCATACTTGTTGAACTGATCCTGGGTTTTTTCTGGTTTGGATCACGTAGTAATGTGGTACCACACTGAAACAGTCGATTAAACCTGGTTTCGATCAATATTTTAGAGGATAACGGAAGTTAAGTCTGGGATTGGTCTGGGATTTGACCTCATCATACTCATACTTTCCCACACTTCACATACTCGTTGAACAGATCCTGTGTTACTTTCTGGTTTGGATCACATAGTAATGTGGTACCACACTGAAACAGTCGATTAAACCAGGTTTCGATCAATGTTTTTGAGGATAACGCATGTTAGGTCTAGGTTAGGCCTGGGATTTTCACTCATCAGACTCATACTTTCGCATTCTTCACATACTTGTAGAACGGATCCTGGGTTTTTTCTGGTTCGGATCACGTAGTAATGTGGGACCACACTGAAACAGTCAATTAAACCTGGTCTTGATAAATATTTTAGGGGTTAACGCATGATAGGTCTGGGTCAGGTCTAAAATTTGCCCTCATCATGCTCATACTTTCGCATCTTTCTCATACATCATGGCTAGATCCTGGGCTATTTCTGGATTGTATCACGTAGTAATGTGGTACCACGCTGAAACAGTCGATTAAACCTGGTTTCGATCAATATTTTAGAGGATAACGCAAGTTAAGTCTGGGATTGGTCTAGGATTTGACCTCATCAGACTCATACTTTCGCACACTTCACATACTTGTTGAACGGATGCTGGGTTTTTTCTGGTCTGGATCACGTAGTAATCTGGGTCCACACTGAGACAGTCGATTAAACCTGGTATTGATAAATATTTTAGAGGATAACGCATGTTAGGCTTGGGTTAGGTCTAGGATTTGCCCTCAGCAGGCTCATACTTTCGCATATCTCTCATACTTCATGGCTAGATCCTGGGCTGTTTCTGGATTGTATCACGTAGTAATGTGGTACCACGCTAAAACAGTCAATTAAACCTGGTTTCGATCAATATTTTAGAGGATAACGCAAGTTAGGTCTGGCATAGGTCTGGGATTCGCCCTCATCAGGCTCATACTTTCGGGTTTTTCACGTACTTGTTGAACAGATCCTGGGGTTTTTCTGGTTTGTATCACGTAGTAGTGTGGTACCACACTGAAACAGTCCATTAAACCAGGCTTCGATCAATATTTTTGAGGATAACGCATGTTAGGTCTAGGTCAGGCCTGGGATTTTCACTCATCAGACTCATACTTTCGCATTCTTCACATACTTGTTGAACGGATGCTGGGTTTTTTCTGGTTTGGATCACGTAGTAATGTGGGTCCACACTGAAACAATCAATTAAACCTGGTCTTGATAAATATTTTAGAGGATATCGCATGTTAGGTCTGGGATAGGTATGGGATTTGCCCTCATCAGACTCATACTTTCGCACACTTCACATACTCGTTGAACAGATCCTGGGTTATTTTCTGGTTTGGATCACATAGTAATGTGGGACCACACTGAATCAGTCAATTAAACCTGGTTTCGACCAATATTTTAGAGGACAGCGCATGTTAGGTCTAGGTCAGGCCTGGGATTTTCACTCATCAGACTCATACTTTCGCATTCTTCACATACTTGTTGAACGGATGCTGGGTTTTTTTCTGGTTTGGATCACGTAGTAATGTGGGTCCACACTGAAACAATCAATTAAACCTGGTTTCGATCTATATTTTAGAGGATAACCCAAGTTATGTCTGGGTTAGGTCTAGGATTTGCCCTCATCAGGCTCATACTTTCGCATATTTCTCATACTTCATGGCTAGATCCTGGGCTATTTCTGGATTGCATCACGTAGTAATGTAGTACCACACTGAAAGAGTCAATTAAACCTGGTTTCCATCACTATTTTAGAGGACAACTCAAGTTAGGTCTGGGATAGGTCTGGGATTTGCCCTCGTCAGGATCATACTTTCGCATTTTTCACATACTTGTTGTACAGATCCTGGGTTTTATCCGGTTTGGATCACGCAGTAGTGTGGTACCACACTGAAACATTCAATTAAACCTGGTCTTGATAAATATTTTAGAGGATAACGCAAGTTAGGTCTGGGATAGGTCTGTGATTCGCCCTCATCAGGCTCATACTTTCGCGTTTTTCACATACTTGTTGAACTGATCCTGGGTTTTTTCTGGTTTGGATCACGTAGTAATGTGGTACCACACTGAAACAGTCGATTAAACCTAGTTTCGATCAATATTTTAGAGGATAACGCAAGTTAGGTCTTGGATAGGTCTGGGATTTGCCCTCATCAGACTCATACATTCGCACACTTCACATACTCGTTGAACTGATCCTGGGTTATTTTCTGGTTTGGATCACATAGTAATGTGGTACCACACTGAGACAGTCGATTAAACCAGGTTTCGATCAATATTTTTCAGGATAACGCATGTTAGGTCTAGGTTAGGCCTGGGATTTGGCCTCATCAGGGTCATACTTTCGAAGTTTTAACATACATGTTGACCTAATCCAGGGTCTTTTATGCTTTGGATCACGTAGTAATGTGGGACCACACTGAAACAGTCAATTCAACCTGGTTTCGATCACTATTTTAGAGGATAACGCAAGTTATGTCTGGGATAGGTCTGGGATTTGCCCTCATCAGGCTCATACTTTCGCGTTTTTCACATACTTGTTGAACGGGTCTTGGCTTTTTTCTGGTGTGGATCACGTAGTAATGTGGTATCACACTGAAACAATCAATTAAACCTGGTCTTGATAAATATTTTAGAGGATAACGCATGTTAGGCCTGGGTTAGGTCTAGGATTTGCCCTCATCAGGCTCATTCTTTCGCATATTTCTCATACTTGATGGCTAGATCCTGGGCTTTTTCTGGATTGCATCACGTAGTAATGAAGTACAACACTGAAACAGTCAATTAAACCTGGTTTCCATCAATATTTTGGAGGACAACGCAAGTCAGGTCTAGGTTAGGCCCGGGATTTTCACTCATCAGACTCATACTTTCGCATTCTTCACATACTCGTTGAACGGATCCTGGGTTTTTACTGGTTTGGATCACGTAGTAATGTGGTACCACACTGAAACATTCAATTAAACCTGGTTTCCAACAATATTTTAGAGGACAACGCTAGTTAGGTCTGGGTTAGGCCTGGGATTTGCCCTCATCAGACTTATATTTTCGCATACTTCACATACTTGTTGAACAGATCCTGGGTTTTGTTCCGGTTTCGATCACGTAGTAGTGTGGTACCACACTGATACAGTTGATTAAACCTGGTTTCCATCAATATGTTTGAGCATAACGCATGTTAGGTCTAGGTTAGGTCTGGGATTAGCTCTCATCAGGCTCGTACTTTCGCATATTTCTCATACTTGATGGCTAGATCCTGGCTCTTTCTAGATTGGATCACGTAGTAATGTAGTACCACACTAAAACTGTCAACTAAACCTGGTTTCGACCAATATTTTAGAGGATAACGCAAGTTATGTCTGGGATAGGTCTGGGGATTTGCCCTCATCAGGCTCATACTTTCGCGTTTCTCACATTCTAGTTGAAGATATCCTGGGTTCTTTCTGGTTTGGATCACCTAGTAATTTGGTACCACACTGAGACAGTCTATTAAACCTGGTTTCGATCTATATTTTAGAGAATAATTCATGTTAGGTCTAGGTTAGGTCTGGGATTTTCTCTCATCAGGCTCATTCTTTCGCATATTTCTCATACTTGATGGGCAGATTCTGGGCTTTT
Organism: Colletes latitarsis; assembly: GCF_051014445.1. Lineage (NCBI taxonomy): Eukaryota > Metazoa > Arthropoda > Insecta > Hymenoptera > Colletidae > Colletes > Colletes latitarsis. The sequence continues at coordinate 82,817 of NW_027488388.1, forward strand.
TCTGGTTTGGATCACGTAGTAATGTGGTACCACACGGAAACAGACCATTAAACCTGCTTTCGATCAATATTTTAGAAGATAACGCATGTTAGGTCTAGGTTAGGCCTGGGATATGCCCTCATCAGACACATACTTTCGCATTTTTCACGTACTTGTTGAACAGCTCCTGGGTTTTTTTCTGGTTTGGATCACGTAGTAGTGTGGTACCGCTCTGAAACAGTCAATTAAACCTGGTTTCGATCAATATTTTAGAGGATAACGCAAGTTAGGTCTGGGATAGGTCTGGGATTTGCCCTCATCAGACTCATACTTTCGCATTCTTCACATACTCGTTGAACGGGTCCTGGGTTTTTACTGGTTTGGTTCACGTAGTAATGTGGTACCACACTGAAACATTCAATTAAACCTGGTTTCCAACAATATTTTAGAGGACAACGCTAGTTAGGTCTGGGTTGGGCCTGGGATTTGCCCTCATCAGACTTATATTTTCGCATACTTCACATACTTGTTGAACAGATCCTGGGTTTTGTTCCGGTTTCGATCACGTAGTAGTGTGGTACCACACTGAAACAGTTGATTAAACCTGGTTTCGATCAATATGTTTGAGCATAACGCATGTTAGGTCTAGGTTAGGTCTGGGATTTGCTCTTATCAGGCTCGTACTTTCGCATATTTCTCATACTTGATGGCTAGATCCTGGGCTTTTTCTAGATTGGATCACGTAGTAATGTAGTACCACACTGAAAGAGTCGATTAACCTTGGTTTCGATCAATATTTTAGAGGATAACGCATGTTAGGTCTAGGTTAGGCCTGGGATATGCCCTCATCAGGGTCATAATTTCGCAGTTTTAACATACATGTTGACCTCATCGAGGGTTTTTTCTGCTTTGGATCACGTAGTAATGTGGTGCCACACTAAAACTGTCAATTAAACCTGGTTTCGACCAATATTTTAGAGGATAACGCAAGTTATGTCTGGGATAGGTCTGGGGATTTGCCCTCATCAGGCTCATACTTTCGCGTTTTTCACATTCTAGTTGAACATATCCTGGGTTTTTTCTGGTTTGGATCACCTAGTAATGTGGTACCACACTGAGACAGTCCATTAAACCTGGTTTCGATCAATATTTTAGGGAATAATTCATGTTAGGTCTAGGTTAGGTCTGGGATTTTCTCTCATCAGGCTCATTCTTTCGCATATTTCTCATACTTGATGGGCAGATTCTGGGCTTTTTCTGGTTTGGATCACGTAGTAATGTGGTACCACACGGAAACAGACCATTAAACCTGCTTTCGATCAATATTTTAGAAGATAACGCATGTTAGGTCTAGGTTAGGCCTGGGATATGCCCTCATCAGACACATACTTTCACATTTTTCACGTACTTGTTGAACAGCTCCTGGGTTTTTTTCTGGTTTGGATCACGTAGTAGTGTGGTACCGCACTGAAACAGTCAATTAAACCTGGTTTCGGTCAATATTTTAGAGGATAACGCAAGTTAGGTCTGGGATAGGTCTGGGATTTGCCCTCATCAGACTCATACTTTCGCATTCTTCACATACTCGTTGAACGGGTCCTGGGTTTTTACTGGTTTGGTTCACGTAGTAATGTGGTACCACACTGAAACATTCAATTAAACCTGGTCTTGATAAATATTTTAGAGGATAACGCATGTTAGGTCTGGTAAGGTCTAGGATTTGCCTTCATCAGGCTCATACTTTCGCATATTTCTAATACTTCATGGGTAGATCCTGGGCTATTTCTGGATTGGATCACGTAGTAATGTGGTACCACACTGAAACAGTCCATTAAACCTGGTTTCGATCAATATTATTGAGGATAACGCATGATAGGTCTGGGTTAGGTCTAGGATTTGCCCACATCAGGCTCATACTTTCGCATATTTCTCATACTTCATGGCTAGATCCTGGGCTATTTCTGGATTGGATCACGTAGTAATGTGGTACCACACTGAAGCAGTCAATTAAACCTTGTTTCGATCAATATTTTAGAGGATAACGCAAGTTAGGTCTGGGATAGGTCTGGGATTCGCCCTCATCAGGCTCATACTTTCGCGTTTTTCACATACTTGTTGAACTGATCCTGGGTTTTTTCTGGTTTGGATCACGTAGTAATGTGGTACCACACAGAAGCAGTCGATTAAACCTGGTTTCCATCAATATTTTAGAGGACAACGCAAGTTAGGTCTGGGATAGGTCTGGGATTAGCCCTCATCAGGCTTATACTTTCGCGTTTTTCACATACTTGTTGAACAGATCCTGCGTTTTTTCTGGTTTGGATCACGTAGTAATGCGGTACCACACTGAAACAGTCCATTAAACCTGGTTTCGATCAATATGTTAGAGAATAATTCATGTTAGGTCTAGGGTATGTCTGGGATTTGCCCCCATCAGGCTCATACTTTCGCGTTTTTCACATACTTGTTGAACAGATCCTGGGTTTCTTCTGGTTTGGATCACGTAGTAATGTGGTACCACACTGAAACAGTCCATAAAACCTGGTTTCGATCAATATGTTAGAGAATAATTCATGTTAGGTCTAGGGAAGGTCTGGGATTTGCTCTCATCAGGCTCATTCTTTCGCATATTTCTCATACTTGATGGCTAGATCCTGGGCTATTTCTGGATTGGATCACGTAGTAATGTAGTACATCACTGAAACAGACAATTAAACCTGGCTTCCATCAATATTTTGGAGGATTACGCGAGTTATGTCTGGGATAGGTCTGGGGATTTGCCCTCATCAGGCTTATACTTTCTCGTTTTTCACATTCTTGTTGAACAGATCCTGGGTTTTTTCTGGTTTGGATCACCTAGTAATGTGGTACCACACTGAGACAGTCCATTAAACCTGGTTTCGATCAATATTTTAGATAATAATTCATGTTGGGTCTAGGTTAGGTAAGGGATTTGCTCTCATCAGGCTCGTACTTTCGCATATTTCTCATACTTGATGGGCAGATTCTGGGCTTTTTCTGGTTTGGATCACGTAGTAATGTGGTACCACACGGAAACAGTCCATTAAACCTGGTTTCGATGAATATTTCATAAGATAACGCATGTTAGGTCTAGGTTAGGCCTGGGATTTGCGCTCATCAGGGTCATACTTTCGCATTTTTCACATACTTGTTGAACAGATCCTGGGTTTTTTCTGGTTTGGATCACGTAGTAATGTGGTATCACACTGAAACAGTCCATTAAACCTGGTTTCGATCAATATTTTAGAGGATAACGCATGTTAGGCCTGGGTTAGGTCTAGGAATTGCCCTCATCAGGCTTATACTTTCGCATATCTCTCATACTTCATGGCTAGATCCTGGGCTATTTCTGGATTGCATCACGTAGTAATGTAGTACCACACTGAAACAGTCAATTAAACCTGGTTTCCATCAATATTTTAGAGGATAACGCATGTTATGTCTGGGATAGGTCTGGGATTTTCACCCATCAGACTCATACTTTCGCACACTTCACATACTCGTTGACAAGATCCTGGGTTTTTTTCTGGTTTGGATCACGTAGTAATTTGGTACCACACTGAAACAGTCCATTAAACATGGTTTCGATCAATATTTTAGAGGATAACGTATGTTTGGTCTGGGATAGGTCTAGAATTTGCCCTCATCAGGCTCATACTTTCGCATATTTTTCATACTTGATGGCTAGATCCTGGGCTTTTTCTAGATTGGATCACGTAGTAATGTTGTACCACACTGAAACAGTCGATTAACCCTGGTTTCGATCAATATTTTAGAGGATAACGCATGTTAGGTCTAGGCTAGGCCTGGGATTTGCCCTCATCAGACACATACTTTCGCATTCTTTACGTACTTGTTGAACAACTCCTGGGTTTTTTTCTGGTTTGGATCACGTAGTAATGTGGTACCACACTGAAACAGTCGATTAAACCTGGTTTCGATCAATATTCTTGAGGATAACGCATGTTAGGTCTATGTTAGGCCTGAGATTTTCACTCATCAGGGTCATACTTTCGCAGTTTTGACATGCATGTTGACCTGATCGAGGACTTTTCTGCTTTGGATCACGTAGTAAAGTGGTACCACACTAAAACAGTCAATTAAACCTGGATTCGATCAATATTTTAGAGGATAGCGCATGTTAGGTCTATGTTAGGCCTGAGATTTTCACTCATCAGACTCATACTTTCGCATTTTTCACATACTTCTTGAACGGATCCTGGGTTTTTTCTGGTGTGGATCATGTAGTAATGTGGTACCACACTGAAGCAATCAATTAAACCTGGTCTTGATAAATATTTTAGTGGATAACGCATGTTAGGTCTGGGTGAGGTCTAGGATTTGCCCTCATCAGGCTCATACTTTCGCATATTTCTCATACTTCATGGCTAGATCCTGTGCTATTTCTGGATTGGATCATGTGGTAATGTGTTGCCACAATGAAACAGTAAAGTAAACCTGGTTTCGATCAATATTTTAGAGGATAACGCAAGTTAGGTCTGGGATAAGTCTGGGATACGCCCTCATCAGGCTCATACTTTCGCGTTACTCACATACTTGTTGAACAGATCTCGGTTTTTTCTGGTTTGGATCACGTAGTAATGTGTTACCACACTGAAACAATCCATTAAACCTGGTTTCGATGAATATTTTAGAGGATAACGCATGTTAGGTCTAGGTTAGGCCTGCGATTTGCCCTCATCAGGGTCATACTTTCGCAGTTTTAACATACATGTTGACCTGATCGAGGCTTTTTTCTGCTTTGGATCACGTAGTAAAGTGGTACCACACTGAAACAGTCAATTAAACCTGGTTTCGATCACTATTTTAGAGGATAACGCAAGTTAGGTCTGGGATAGGTCTGGGATTCGCCCTCATCAGGCTCATACTTTCGCGTTTTTCACATACTTCTTGGACAGATCCTGGGCTATTTCTGGATTGCATCACGTAGTAATGTAGTACCACACTGGAACAGTCAATTAAACCTGGTTTCCATCACTATTTTAGACGACAACTCAAGTTAGGTCTGGGGTAGGTCTGGGATTTGCCCTCGTCAGGATCATACTTTCGTAGTTTTAACATACATGTTGACCTAATCGAGGGTTTTTTCAGCTATGGATCACGTAGTAAAGTGGTACCACACTAAAACAGTCAATTAAACCTGGTTTCGATCAATATTTTAGAGGACAACGCGAGTTAGGTCTGAGATAGGTATGGGATTTGCCCTCATCAGGGTCATACTTTCGCATTCTTCACATACTTGTTGAACAGATCCTGGGTTTTTTCTGCTTTGGATCACGCAGTAATGTGGTACCACACTGAAACTGTCCACTAAACCTGGTTTCGATCAATATTTTAGAGGATAACGTATGTTATGTCTAGGTTAGGCCTGGGATTTGCCCTTATCAGACTCATACTTACGCATACTTCACATACTTGATAAACAGATCCTGGGTTTGTTTCTGGTTTGGATCACGTAGTAAAGGGGAACCACACTAAAACGGTCAATTAAACCTGTTTTCGATCAATATTTTAGAGGATAACGCATGTTAGGTCTAGGTTAGGCCTGAGATTTTCACTCATCAGGCTCATTCTTTCGCATATTTCACATACTTGATGGCTAGATACTGGGTTTTTCCTGGTTTGGATCACGCAGTAATGTGGTACCACACTGAAACAGTCCACTCAACCTGGTTTCGATCAATATTTTAGAGGATAACGCATGTTATGTCTAGGTTAGGCCTGGCATTAGCCCTCATCAGATTCATACTTTCGCATACTTCACATACTTGTTGAACAGATCCTGGGTTTTTTTCTGGTTTGGATCACGTAGTAATGTGGTACCACACTGATACAGTCGATTAAACCTGGTTTCGATGTATATTTCTGAGGATAACGCATGTTAGGTCTAGGTTAGGCCTGGGATATGCGCTCATCAGAGTCATACTTTCGCAGTTTTAACATACATGTTGACCTCATCGAGGGTTTTTTCTGCTTTGGATCACGTAGTAAAGTGGTGCCACAATAAAACTGTCAATTAAACCTGGTATCGATCAATATTTTAGAGGATAACGCAAGTTATGTCCGGGATAGGTCTGGGGATTTGCCCTCATCAGTCTCATACTTTCGCAGTCTTCACATACTTCTTGAACAGATCCCGGGTTTTTTCTGGTTTCGATCACGTAGTAATGTGGTACCACACTGAAGCATACCAATAAACCTGGTTTCGATTTTTATTTTAGAGTATAACACATGTTAGGTCTAGGTTATGTCTGGGATTTGCCCTCATCAGGCTCATACTTTCGCATATTTCTCATACTTCATAGCTAGATCCTGAGCTATTTCTGCATTGGATCACGTAGTAATGTGGTACCACACTGAAACAGTCCACTCAACGTGGTTTCTATCAATATTTTAGAGGATAACGCATGTTATGTCTAGGTTAGGCCTGGGATTCGCCCTCATCAGACTCATACTTTCGGATTTTTCACATACTTGTTGAACAGATCCTGGGTTTTTTATGGTTTGGATCACGTAGTAATGTGGTACCACACTAAAACAGTCCATTAAACCTGGTTTCGATCAATATTTTAGAGAATAATTCATGTTAGGTCTAGGTTAGGTGTGGGATTTGCTCTCATCAGACTCATTCTTTCGCATATTTCACATACTTGATGGCTAGATCCTGGGCTTTTTCTGGATTGCGTCACGCAGTAATGTAGTACAACACTGAAACAGTCAATTAAACCTGGTTTCCATAAATATTTTAGAGGACAACGCATGTTAGGTCTAGGTCAGGCCTGGGATTTGCCCTCATCAGGGTCATACTTTCGCATATTTCTCATACTTGATGGCCAGATTCTGGGCCTTTTCTGGTTTGGATCACGTAGTAATGTGGTACCACACTGAAACAGTCCATTAAACCTGGTTTCGATCAATATTTTTGAGGATAACGCATGTTAGGTCTGGGTGAGGTCTAGGATTTGCCCTCAACAGGCTCATACTTTCGCATATTTCTCATAATTCATGGCTAGATCCTGGGCTATTTCTGGATTGCATCACGTAGTAATGTAGTACCACACTGAAACAGTCAATTAAACCTGGTTTCCATCTCTAGTTTAGAGGACAACTCAAGTTAGGTCTGGGATAGGTCTGGGATTTGCCCTCGTCAGGATCATACTTTCGCATTTTTCACATACTTCTTGAACAGATCCTGGGTTTTTTCTGGTTTGGATCACGCAGTAGTGTGGTACCACACTGAAACATTCAATTAAACCTGGTCTTGATAAATATTTTAGAGAATAACGCATGTTAGCTCTTGGTTCGGTCTGGGATTTGCTCTCATCAGGCTCGTACTTTCGCATATTTCTCGTAGTTGATGGCCAGATTCTGGGTTTTTTTCTGGTTTGGATCACGTAGTAATGTGGTACCACACTGAAATAGTCGATTAAACCTGGTTTCTTTCAATATTTTTGAGGGTAACTCATGTTAGGTCTAGGATAGGTCTGGGATTTGCCCTCATCACGCTCATCGTTTCGCGTTTTTCACATACTTCTTACACAGATCCCGGGTTTTTTCTGGTTTGGATCACGTAGAAATGTGGTACCACACTGAAACATTCAACTAGACCTGGTACTGATAAATATTTTTGAGGGTAACGCATGTTAGGTCTAGGTTAGGCCTGGGATTTTCCCTCATCAGAAACATACTTTCGCATTCTTCACATACTTGTTGAACAGATCCTGGGTATTTTTCTGGTTTGGATCACGTAGTGATGTGTTACCACACTGAAACAGTCCATTAAACCTGGTTTCGATCAATATTTTAGAGGACAATGCAAGTTAGGTCTGGGATAGGTCTGGGATTTGCCCACATCAGGGTCATACTTTCGCATTTTTCACATACTTGTTGAACAGATCCTGGGTTTTTTCTGGTTTGGATCGCGCAGTAATGTGGTACCACACTGAAACAGCCCACTAAACCTGGTTTCGATCAATATTTTAGAGGATAACGAAAGTTATGTCTAGGTTAGGCCTGGGAATTGCCCTCATCAGACTCATGCTTTCGCATTTGTCACATACTTGTTGAACAGATCCAGGGTTTTTTCTGGTATAGATCACGTAGTAATGTGGTACCACACTGAAACATTCAGTTAAACCTGGTCTTGATAAATATTTTTGAGGATAACGCATGTTAGGTCTGGGTTAGGTCTAGGATTTGCCCTCATCAGGCTCATACTTTCGCATATTTCTTATACTTCATGGATAGATCCTGGGCTATTTTCTGGTTTGGATCACATAGTAATGTGGTACCACACTGAAACAGTCGATTAAACCAGGTTTCGATCAATATTTTTAAGGATAACGCATGTTAGGTATAGGTTAGGCCTGGGATTTGCCCTCATCAGGGTCATACTTTCGCAGTTTTAACATACATGTTGACCAGATCGAGGGTTTTTTCTGCTTTGGATCACGTAGTAAAGTGGTACCACACTGAAACAGTCCATTAAACCTGGTATCGGTCAATATTTAAGAGGATAACGCATGTTAGGTCTAGGTTAGGCCTGGGATATTCACTCATCAGACTCATACTTTCGCATTCTTCAAATACTTGTTGAACGGATCTTGGGTTTTTTCTGGTTTGGATCACGTAGTAATGTGGTACCACACTGAAACAGTCGATTAAACCTGGTTTCGATCAATATTTTAGAGGATAACGCAAGTTAGGTCTGGGATAGGTCAGGGTTCGCCCTCACCAGGCTCATACTATCGCGTTTTTCACATACTTGTTGAACAAATCCTGGGTTTTTTCTTGTTTGGATCACGTAGTAATGTGGTACCACACTGAAACAGTCGATTTAACCTGGTTTCGATCAATATTTTAGAGGATAACGCATGTAAGGTCTAGGTTAGGCCTGGGATTTTCACTCATCAGACTCATACTTTCGCATTCTTCACATACTTGTTGAACGGATCCTGCGTTTTTTCTGGTTTGGATCACGTAGTAATGTGGGACCACACTGAAACAGTCAACTAAACCTGGTTTCGAACAATATATTAGAGAATAATTCATGTTAGGTCTAGGTTAGGTCTGGGATTTGCTCTCATCAGGCTCATTCTTTCGCATATTTCTCATACTTGATGGCTAGATCCTGGGCTTTTTCTGGATTGCATCACGTAGTAATGAAGTAAAACACTGAAACACTCAATTAAACCTGGTTTCGATCAATATTATTGAGGATAACGCATGTTAGGTCTAGGTTAGGCCTGGGATTTTCACTCATCAGACTCATACTTTCGCGTTTTTCACATACTTGTTGAACAGATCCTGGGTTTTTTCTGGTTTGTATCACATAGTAGTGTGGTACCACACTGAAACAGTCCATTAAACCTGGTTTGGAACAATATTTTAGAGGATAACGCATGTTAGGCCTAGGTTAGGTCTGGGATTTTCACTCATCAGACTCATACTTACGCATACTTCACATACTTGATAAACAGATCCTGGGTTTGTTTCTGGTTTGGATCACGTAGTAAAGGGGAACCACACTAAAACGGTCAATTAAACCTGTTTTCGATCAATATTTTAGAGGATAACGCATGTTAGGTCTAGGTTAGGTCTGGGATTTGCTCTCATCAGGCTCATTCTTTCGCATATTTCTCATACTTGATGGCTAGATCCTGGGCTTTTTCTGGATTGCATCACGTAGTAATGAAGTAAAACACTGAAACACTCAATTAAACCTGGTTTCGATCAATATTATTGAGGATAACGCATGTTAGGTCTAGGTTAGGCCTGGGATTTTCACTCATCAGACTCATACTTTCGCGTTTTTCACATACTTGTTGAACAGATCCTGGGTTTTTTCTGGTTTGTATCACATAGTAGTGTGGTACCACACTGAAACAGTCCATTAAACCTGGTTTGGAACAATATTTTAGAGGATAACGCATGTTAGGCCTAGGTTAGGTCTGGGATTTTCACTCATCAGACTCATACTTTCGCATTCATCACATACTTGTTGAACGGATCCTGGGTTTTTGCTGGTTTGGATCACGTAGTAATGTGGTACCACACTGAAACATTCCATTAAACCAGGTCTTGATAAATATTTTAGAGGATAACGCATGTTAGGTTTGGGTTAGGTCTAGGATTTGCCCTCATCAGGCTCATACTTTCGCATATTTCTCATACTTCATGGCTGGATCCTGGGCTATTTCTGGATTGGTTCACGTAGTAATGAAACAGTCAATTAAACCTGGTTTTGATGAATATTTTAGAGAATAATTCATGTTAGGTCTAGGTTAGGCCTGGGATTTGCTCTCATCAGGCTCATTCTTTCGCATATTTCTCATACTAGATGGCTAGATCCTGGGCTTTTTCTGGATTGCATCACGTAGTAATGAAGTACAACACTGAAACACTCAATTAAACCTGGTTTCGATCAATATTATTGAGGATAACGCATGTTAGGTCTAGGTTAGGTCTAGGATTTGCCCTCATCAGGCGCATACTTTCGCATATTTCTCATACTTCATGGCTGGATCCTGGGCTGCTTCTGGATTGGATCACGTAGTAATGTGGTACCACACTGAAGCAGTCAATTAAACCTTGTTTCGATCAATATTTTAGAGGATAACGCAAGTTAGGTCTGGGATAGGTCTGGGATTCGCCCTCATCAGGCTCATACTTTCGCGTTTTTCACATACTTGATGGGCAGATTCTGGGCTTTTTCTGGTTTGGATCACGTAGTAATGTGGTACCACACTGAAACATTCAATTAAACCAGGTCTTGATAAATATTTTAGAGAATAACGTATGTTAGGTCTGGGTTAGGTCTAGGGTTTGCCCTCATCAGGCTCATACTTTCGCATATTTCTTATACTTGATGGCTAGATCCTGGGCTATTTCTGGATTGGATCACGTAGTAATGTGGTACCACACTGAAACATTCAATTAAACCTGGTCTTGATAAATATTTTAGAGGATAACGCATTAGGTTTGGGTTAGGTTTGGGTTAGGTCTAGGATTTGCCCTCAGCAGGCTCATACTTTCGTATCTTTCTCATACTTCATGGCTAGATCCTGGGCTGTTTCTGGTTTGGATCACGTAGTAATGTGGTACCACACTGAAACAGTCGATTAAACCTGGTTTTGATCAATATTTTAGAGGATAACGCATAGCTAGGTTTGGGATAGGTCTGGGATTTGAGCTCGTCAGACTCATACTTTCGCACACTTCACATACTCGTTGAACAGATCCTGGGTTATTTTCTGGTTTGGATCACACAGTAATGTGGTACCACACTGAAACAGTCGATTAAACATGGTTTCGATCAATATTTTAGAGAATAATTCATGTTAGGTCTAGGTTAGGTCTGGGATTTGCTCTCATCAGGCTCGTTCTTTCGCATATTTCTCATACTTGATGGCTAGATCCTGGGCTTTTTCTGGATTGCATCACGTAGTAATGAAGTACAACACTGAAACAGTCAATTAAACCTGGTTTCCATCAATATCTTAGAGGACAACGCAAGTTAGGTCTGGAATAGGTCTGGGATTTGCCCTCATCAGGCTCATGCTTTCGTGTTTTTCACATACTTGTTGAACAGGTCCTGGGTTTTCTCTGGTTTGGATCACGTAGTAGTGTGGTACCACACTGAAACAGTTCATTAAACCTGGTTTCGATCAATATTTTAGAGAATAATTCATGTTAGGTCTAGGTTAGGTCTGGGATTTGCTCTCATCAGGCTCATTCTTTCGCATATTTCTCATACTTGATGGCTAGGTCCTGGGCTGTTCCTGGATTGTATGACGTAGTAATGTGGTACCACGCTGAAACAGCGAATTAAACCTGGTTTCGATCAATATTTTAGAGGATAACGCAAGTTAGGTCTAGGTTAGGCCTGGGATTTGCCCTCATCAGGGTCATACTTTCGCAGTTTTAACATACATGTTGACCTGATCGAGGGTTTTTTCTGCTTTGGATCACGTAGTAAAGTGGTACCACACTGAAACATTCAATTAAACCTAGTCTTGATAAATATTTTAGAGGATAGCGCATGTTAGGTTTGGGTTAGGTCTAGGACTTGCCCTCATCCGGCTCATACTTTCGCATATTTCTCATACTTCATGGCTAGATCCTGGGCTGTTTCTGGATTGTATCACGTAGTAATGTGGTACCACACTGAAACAGTCGATTAAACCAGGTTTCGATCAATATTTTTGAGGATAACGCATGTTAGGTCTAGGTTAGGCCAGGGATTTTCACTCATCAGACTCATACTTTCGCATTCTTCACATACTTGTAGAACGGATCCTGGGTTTTTTCCGGTTTGGATCACGTAGTAATGTGGGACCACACTGAAACAGTCAATTAAACCTGGTCTTGAAAAATATTTTAGAGGATAACGCATGTTAGGTCTGGATCAGGTCTAGAATTTGCCCTCATCATGCTCATACTTTCGCATCTTTCTCATACATCATGGCTAGATCCTGGGCTATTTCTGGATTGTATCACGTAGTAATGTGGTACCACGCTGAAACAGTCGATTAAACCTGGTTCCGATCAATATTTTAGAGGATAACGCACGTTAAGTCTGGGATTGGTCTGGGATTTGACCTCATCAGACTCATACTTTCGCACACTTCACATACTTGTTGAACAGATCCTGGGTTTTTTCTGGTTTGGATCCCGTAGTAGCGTGGTACCACACTGAAACAGTCCATTAAACCTGGTTTCGCTCAATATTTTAGAGGATAACGCATGTTAGGTCTAGGTCAGGCCTGGGATTTTCACTCATCTGACTCATACTTTCGCATTCTTCACATACTTGTTGAACGGATCCTGGGTTTTTTCTGGTTTGGATCACGTAGTAATGTGGTTCCACACTGAAACAATCAATTAAACCTGGTCTTGATAAATATTTTAGAGGATAACGCATGTTAGGTCTGGGATAGGTATGGGATTTGCCCTCATCAGACTCATACTTTCGCACACTTCACATACTCGTTGAACAGATCCTGGGTTATTTTCTGGTTTGGATCACATAATAATGTGGTACCACACTGAAACAGTCGATTAAACCAGGTTTCGATCAATATTTTTGAGGACAACGCATGTTAGGTCTAGGTTAGGCCTGGGATTTTCACTCATCAGACTCATACTTTCGCATTCTTCACATACTTGTTGAACTGATCCTGGGTTTTTTCTGGTTTGGATCACGTAGTAATGTGGTACCACACTGAAACAGACGATTAAACCTGGTTTCGATCAATATCTTAGAGGATAACGAAAGTTAAGTCTGGGATTGGTCTGGGATTTGACCTCATCAGGCTCATACTTTCGCGTTTTTCACATACTTGTTGAACAGATCCTGGGTTTTTTCTGGTTTGGATCCCGTAGTAGTGTGGTACCACACTGAAACAGTCCATCAAACCTGGTTTCGCTCAATATTTTAGAGGATAACGCATGTTAGGTCTAGGTTAGGTCTGGGATTTGCTCTCATTAGGCTCATTCTTTCGCATATTTCTCATTGTTAGAAACTAAGGGTTCTAACCGGGGTCCGGACGAGGGAAATACTAGGGAAAGTGATTGATAAGTTTTGATTTTGTAATTTTCGCTTGTCGCTTCGCGACAAGCCGTTTATTTAATTTTAACAAAAAAAGAAATGAAAAAAATAAAAAATATAAATTACAAAAAGAGAATTAATTTTTAATCCAGCCAGGGGTGTGGCTTCACCGGCGTTGCCCCGGTTGGGATGGACCTTGGTTGCTGTAACAAAGGTTTGTTCAGATTAAATACGTGCGTACACGTATCGTAAACACGCTCGTCAGCTGCTCGCCTCGCTCTCCTAGCGACCAGCGGTGCGCAGGGAGGGGGGAATCAGCTGTCGTTTAACGTGAATCAGTGGACTGTAAATTTGTACTTGTACGCTGATAATTATTTATTGAAATTATCAGCGATACTTTTGCCCTGAACAGAAGAGAATTCACTCGTATCTGTCGGGGGCGACTTGGCCACGGACGGGTCACCAAATGGAGGTCGTAAAGCTCCAAATGGGTGGATCCCGTGAGCACGCTCTCCGTGCGGGTGACGTAGGAACGTCGTGCGAGGAGATTTCCTGCGACACTGTAAAATTACTGCACGGCGACCGTTTCTACCGGGGACCGTGACAGTAAAGTGTCCTTTGCAAAAATCCCTCGCGGGTCCAACCGCACTATAAAGCCTACCCGGCGACCGTGTTGCACGGGGACCGTATTTGGTAGGCGGCGTGACGGAAGGTGAGGCGACCTTGAACCCGAACTCCTCCGTAGGGTGTACGGTCGACTCGTACACCGACGGGTTTTTGGAGACGGTTTTTTGGCGACCTTTGCACGAAGAGCACTCCACGAGGCGGTACCGATTCAACGGTATGACCTTTGGGAGGCTCCAAAGCCGTATAGCTTTAAAGGGATTCTGGGTGGGTGCACCCTGAGTCCCTTACGTCGCGGTCGCGGCAACGACTGCAACGTACAATCCTTCCTAGCGAAGGCGGTCGCGCCACGCGCAGCGTGTATGACGACCTCCCTTTTCTCGCAGGTGGATTGTTCTAGGAAACTCTAACCGCAGCAACGGAGAGAATTCTTTGTTAAACAAGTCCAAATGTTATATGCGAGTCCGTACTTGAGGAGCGAGATCTTCTGGGATCCGCTCCCGTTGGCAGTCGGCTCGTGAATAATTACGAATATCGTCGCGGATCGACAGACGAAGACTCGGTCGCACCTTGTCGTCGCGACGCGGCGCTGCCGAATTCAGCTGTCGATCTCTTTTCAATATATCATACGGTTCTCTCTCTCGACGCTGACGTCACGATACCGTTTAAACCGGTGTGAAGCGAATCTTCGCGTGAGGTCGGCGTACAAAAACACGTAAACGGCCGCGGTTTTAAATCGTCCGAACGTTCAACGAACCTGACGAACGCTTAACCTTCCGCAGTGTCACGTACACAAACGGATACGGGAATCGCAGCCGAGAATTTAATATTTTCAGACTAACGCGATTTTAAATAATTTTTTAACATATTTAAACATACCGCCCCCCTTGCACGAATTGTGCAATACCCGGAGAACGCGGTAGTCCCGTACGGTCACTTTTTTACGCGGAGAGAGAGAACTCGCGCACTTTTAATTGTAAAAAATCAAAAGTACTTACAATTGACCAGCTGCAGCTTGATGTATGTAGCGCATGGAGGTCATGAGCATTTGGTCGGCCATGGCCTTTGCCATGGCGATCTGACCGTACGGCTGCCAGGCCCTTTTTTTCCGCTTGGCCTGCGGGCCTGTAGGAGCTGGTGGCTGCAGGCCGCTACTGGACGGTCCAGGATTGGCCGGGGTTTTGTTCGCCGGCTTCTTCCGCTTTCTTTTCGGCCGCGGAGCCTGTCCAGCGGGGGCGGCCACCGTCGATGTTGGCGCGGGCGTTGCAGCTGGCGGTGTTTCCGCGGCCTTGTCGGCCCTCCAATTACAGGACCGGAGGTTGCCCTCTGGTCCCCATCGAAGGATATATTGCCCTCCGGGCACCCGGCAGTGGTATTTCCGCGCCGTTGTTAAAATCCTGGCCGGGATTCGAAAGGATTCCCGGCCGAAGCAAAGGGTGACGTCCGGTTCACTTGGGGTTTCCGCGGTGGAACCCCCAGGGTCCGACGTCCCGAGGCTGGACGTTTCCCCGAGTTTCAATATCCGCCCGAACCTTTCGTCGATCTCGGGGTCGCCCGAGATCGAAATCTCTTCCACTCGACTCGTTTCGGAACTTGTGTCGCTCATCGTCGTTTTGGAACTGAGCGGTTTTCGATTCCGCGAATTCCGTTACGATTCGGGGGCGCTCGGATTACTCGTTACGCCCTACCAATAATCCAACTCAGATTGGTGGATTCGTAACCCCCACTAATCCGTTTGAACTTTTAGTGACAACGGTCAGGTGAGAATCAACACCGTTTATTTCTAGAAACGGTCGTTTCTCACCTTTCGATCACTATCGGCCGTTGGATGTTATGGTTTTTATGTGACCTCGTCGGCGTCGCTAACCGTTGCCGACTCGGTTTCTTCCACAGGCAGCTTACACAACCGCGTAATAGGTCGCGTAAAAATGGATTTTTCCGTGCGTATTTTAACAACACGTGCATTTCCATCCCTGCCGGTGAATACCTCCTCTACTCGTCCCATTTCCCATTGATTCGGGGGGAGGAGAGGATTTTGCACTAAAACTAAGTCGTTTAGTTTTAATGTTTTTTGGGCTGTACGCCACTTATAACGATTCTGGAGGTGCGTGAGATAATCACGTGTCCAATGCCTCCAGATTTGTTCGTGGAATTTTTGAATCGCCCTCCATCGTGTCAAACGGGAGAGTTTTTCAGTTTCCACTGATTGTGTCGGAAGCGCGTTCAGCGGACTTCCGACTAAGAAATGCCCCGGTGTGAGCGGCGCGTAATCGTCCGGGCTATCACTCAAAGCGGCAATCGGTCGCGAGTTTAAACTCGCTTCGATTTTACAAAGCAATGTTTGTAACTCTTCGCTTGTAGGAGTGAATTCGCCCAGAGTCCGCTTCAGGTGAAATTTCACCGATTTCACACCGGCCTCTTGCATGCCACCGAAGTGTGGTGCACTCGGTGGGTTAAATTTCCATCTAATTCCTTTTTGACTGCATTTATTACGCATTTCTTGCGTGTTATACACTGCTTCGAAATTTTCACGTAATTCTCGATCTGCCCCGACAAAGTTCGTTCCATTGTCACTGAAAATGCAGGACGGAACTCCCCTTCGTGCAATGAATCGATCTAATGCTGCCAAAAAGGCACTCGTCGTATAATCGTGGACGAGTTCGATGTGGATGGCCCGTGTCGCGTAACAGACAAAAACTGCTATGTACGCTTTGTGGGCGGTTTTTCCTCGACCGGCGGAGTCGCGGACACGAAAAGGTCCCGCATAATCCACTCCACAGTTCGAAAATGCTCTCGCCTCGCGGCAACGCTCAGGTATTAAATCCTGCATGATTTGCGTGGAGGTTTTTGCCCTCCATCTAACGCATCGCATGCATCCATGGATTACCGTTCGCGCTGCATTTCGACAGCCGAGAATCCAAAATCTTTGTCTTACTGTGTACATGGTCAACTGCAATCCCCCGTGCAACGTGTCAATGTGGCACTGCCGAATTATCATCGTGGAAACGTGATGTTTCGGCAAAATTATGGGGTGCTTGGTTTCCCAGGACAGTGTTGTATTTTCCAGTCTGCCTCCGACTCTCAAGACATCTTTGTCATCGAGAAAAGGGTTCAGACTTTTTAATGTTGATTTTGCTGGGATTTTTCGGTGGTTTTTCAAACACCGGTATTCCTTTGCAAAATGCGTGCGCTGGATGTAGCGGACAATTCTCTCGCTTGCGAGCTGCATCTCAGACGCGTCAACGGTCGTCGCATCATACGACCTTCGCTCACCTTGCATCGGTCCCCTCAGTCGGAGACAATATGCGGTTACGCGAAGTAGCTTATTCCAGGTCGAGAATCGAAATACAAATTCCCATTCTTTCTCCGGAATTGCTACGTGGGCGTGCACTTTGCGCTTCCCTTCTTCGGTCTCGATGGACGAAGGCGTTTTCGGCCAACAATCTTTCGATTCCGTTAGCCAACTTGGTCCTGAAATCCACAGCTTAGATTGAAGGAGTTCCGCAGCTTCCACTCCGCGCGAATTCAGATCCGCGGGATTGAAGCGGGTGGGAACGTGCCTCCATTCAGCCTTCGGAAGTAACGTTTGGACCTTTGACACACGGTTGGCGATTAAAACCTTCCATGTGGAGGCGTGCTTTCTCAACCATGCCAATGCGATCGTGGAATCTGTCCAGCAGATTATTCTGTCGACCTTCAATGAAAGTGACTTCTCCACGTGCACAATAAGCTCGGCGAGCAGCACGGCGCCGTTCAATTCCAGTACAGGAATTGACTGCGTTTTAATTGGAGCCACTCGCGTTTTTGCCATTATCAATGTCGAGGAGGTGACATTGCTCATTGTGGTCACTCGTAAGTAAGTGACCGCTGAGTAGGCTGCGAGCGAAGCGTCACAAAATCCATGAATTTCCACGGAAATTGTGTCGGCTCCATAATTAATCCATCTGGGGATTTTTAGCTTATTTAAGCTGCTCCAATCCACGCAAAACGTATTCCACGTATTGAGCGTATTCGCTGAAATTTGATCATCCCACTGGATTTTTTCCAGCCATTGGGATTGCATCAGAATCTTTGCGCGAATCACGACTGGTGATAACCAGCCGAGCGGATCGAACAACTTAGCAATCTCCGAAAACAAATTCCGTTTTGTCATCGGCAAGGCAGACGGCTGAAACCGTTGCAGATTGAAATAAAAATAATCGCCGGACGGTATCCAGCGTAAACCTAATACCTTTAATTCGCTGTCATCGAACAAGGTAAGGTCGACGGCGTGGGAGTGAGCGCTTTGGGGGATATTTCGCAATAACAATGGCGAATTTCCTGCCCATTTTCGCAGCTTAAACCCACCTCTTTGTAGGAGCTCGCAAACTTGGTTACGAATTTTCTCCAACAAAGACGTATCGGGTGCTCCCATAAAAACGTCGTCTACATAAATGTCCTGCTCGAGTATCGGGGCGGCAAGGGGGTACCTGTGCCCGTCCTGATTTTTTAACTCAAGGAGGGTTCGCATCGACAGGTATGGTGCACACGCCGTACCGTACGTTACGGTATTTAATTCGAACGCATTGAGCTGTTCGTTTTCGGGTGTGCGCCATAGGATGCATTGAAAACGACGATCCTGCGGGGCGACGAGAATCTGTCGGAACATTTTCTCAATGTCAGCCACCAACACGTATTCATACAGACGCCATCGGGTCAAGACTGACGTGATGTCGTTCTGTAATTTTGGACCTACGTGTAGGATGTCATTTAATGAACGACCGCCGGTAGTTCGGCTTGTCGCGTTAAATACGACTCTTAATTTAGTCGTTGCACTCTCGGTGCGTATGACCGCTCGATGCGGAATATAGAGTCTGGTCTCGTCAATAGGCTCTATGCGAGTCATATGACCCAGCTCCTCATACTCCTCGAGAAACGTCGTATATTCTCTTACGAGGGTCTGGTCGGTGTCCAATTTTTTCCTCAACCTCCCAAGGGCGGAGAGAGCGATTCGATAGGAGTTTCCTAACGCTTCGTCCGGTCTCGGGTAAGAAAAAGGCAATCGGACGACAAACCGTCCTGTCGCATCTCGAGCGACGGTTTTTTGGAAGTGCGTTTCACACTCCTCCTCCGCCTTGGTGTGTACCGAGGTCGAAGGGAGTTCTTCGACTTCCCAAAACTTGCGAATCGCCGTGTCCAGCGATTCGAGGACGTTACAGTGCAACGTCCGCAAAGTTTTGTTTTTACTGCCCTTAGCATTTATTGGGCCGGAAAGAATCCAGCCAAATGCAGTTTCTTGGGCGATTGGACCTGTACTGCTTATTCGACGGAAACCCGGTCGAATAATTTGCGCGTACAGGTCCGCACCGATCAACACTTCAATCGGTTGACCGGAAGCTGGATTTGGATCTGCAAGCGGCAGATCCCGCAGCGCGTCGCATTTGAGTGCACCGGCCAAGGGCGAGGCGTAGCTCGTAATTTTGTGTACGATGTACGCTCTCGTCTCGACTATCGGCGCGGTATCTTGTACCGTTCCCAAATGCATCTGTACGCTGTATTTAATCTGTTGGGTTCGGCCGCCCCCCAAGCCCGTCACTGTGGCTGGGGATTTCCTCCGCGAGAATTTGAGGTCATTGGTCAAATTCGCGGAGATGAAGGACGACTCGGAACCCTGATCGATCAGTGCGCGCGCGATTCGCGACGCACCGTTCTCTCCGTACACACGCACGCTCGCCGTGGCTAACAACACAGCCTTCGGTACGTCTGCACCGAGCGCGGTACAATGTGACGTACCGGGCTGTGACGTCGTTGCCTGTGACGTCGTGGTACGAGCTGCTCGTTCGGCAGGTTGCGGCCGGCTCGGTGGAGCCGTATAACGCTTTTTCGGGCGTTTGTCCGACGAAACCGTTGTCGCAGGTTTGCGACTTTCGGTTTCGCTCCGAAAGGTCTCAAAATGCAGCAGAGCATGATGTCTGCCCTTGCACTTCGGGCACCCCTCCTCGGATGGACAACGCGCGTTTCCATGCTGAGGTGACAAGCAGAGAATGCACCGCTGGCTATCTTTTATAAACTGATAGCGGCGGTTCGGCGTCAAGTTTCTGAATGCACCACATTTGGTCATTCTGTGCTCAAGGCCACAAAATCCGCACGTCACTGTTTTCTCAGCTGGACTTTCTAGAACGGAGTTGTGACTCCGTACTTTATGTTTCGGTGGGTGTTCGGTCGCAGGCTTGCTCGGACCTTCATCTAACATAGTTAGAGCCCTTGCATGCCCCTCCAGGAACTCTATCAGCTCGACATGCGAGGGATAGTCCGGGGTGAGACGCTGCGACCTTTCCCACTCAGCTTTCAGAGGCCCTTCTAAATGGCTTCGAATAGTATGGGCTAGCAGCCAATTTCGCTGCTGTAAAATCGTGCCCTGTTTTTCGAATGCCGCAAGGGCCTGTTTGAAAACGACGACGACCTGATTTAGGCTATCAAGATCATCTCTTTTGATCGTTTTCAGTTTGGTCAGTTGATTAAGCAATTTGGCGGTCACGATACGTGGTAACCCGAATTGTTCTTTCAGGGTTTTCCACGCCACTTCGAAATTCTCATCGGTAACTTCGAGGTGCGCGATCGCTGCCAACGCTTTATCCTCCAGACAGGCGTTCAGATATTGCAATCGATGCACATCTGCAAGCCTCGGATTATTTATTATGCCGGAGGTGAACAGATCCGCGAAATGTCTCCATTTACGTGGGTCACCTCCGAACTTGGGGAGCCGTTGTTTTGGAAGTTCGATAGCGACATCATGGGGGCTGACCGACGTGGGTGCCGCTTTTGATTCAGCGGCCAGTCTGGTCAGCTCCGTGGTAACGTACGCCTGGAATTCCATATATTCCGTCTCCTTATTCTCTACGCCACCTTTTGCGAGGAAGTCGCACGTGTTGCGTTTCGCAGGGGCATATTTTCTCCGAATCGACAAGTACTGCTCAATAGCTTCCTTGTATTGTTCGGATACGGTGGCGAGCTTTGTCCTGAGGAGCTCCTCAGTGAACTGAGCTCGGCCACGTTTCTTTAAGTAAGAGATCGACCTTGACATCATGTCGTACCGGGTGATCAGGTCGTCGAGATCGCCTTCGAACTCGCTTCGACCTTCATCCTTGGCGACAGACATGGTGATCTCTAATTCGAGGATTTTACAATCTACTCGAAATTAAGTGGTCCCGTAAGCAGCGACTTACGTGAACGTACTGCAACTCTTTCCTTTTCTTTCAACCTCAATCCGGCTCGAAGGACCGTTTGTTAGAAAATAAGGGTTCTAACCGGGGTCCGGACGAGGGAAATACTAGGGAAAGTGATTGATAAGTTTTTATTTTGTAATTTTCGCTTGTCGCGAAGCGACAAGCCGTTTATTTAATTTTAACAAAAAAAGAAATGAAAAAAATAAAAAATATAAATTACAAAAAGAGAATTAATTTTTAATCCAGCCAGGGGTGTGGCTTCACCGGCGTTGCCCCGGTTGGGATGGACCTTGGTTGCTGTAACAAAGGTTTGTTCAGATTAAATACGTGCGTACACGTATCGTAAACACGCTCGTCAGCTGCTCGCCTCGCTCTCCTAGCGACCAGCGGTGCGCAGGGAGGGGGGAATCAGCTGTCGTTTAACGTGAATCAGTGGACTGTAAATTTGTACTTGTACGCTGATAATTATTTATTGAAATTATCAGCGATACTTTTGCCCTGAACAGAAGAGAATTCACTCGTATCTGTCGGGGGCGACTTGGCCACGGACGGGTCACCAAATGGAGGTCGTAAAGCTCCAAATGGGTGGATCCCGTGAGCACGCTCTCCGTGCGGGTGACGTAGAAACGTCGTGCGAGGAGATTTCCTGCGACACTGTAAAATTACTGCACGGCGACCGTTTCTACCGGGGACCGTGACAGTAAAGTGTCCTTTGCAAAAATCCCTCGCGGGTCCAACCGCACTATAAAGCCTACCCGGCGACCGTGTTGCACGGGGACCGTATTTGGTAGGCGGCGTGACGGAAGGTGAGGCGACCTTGAACCCGAACTCCTCCGTAGGGTGTACGGTCGACTCGTACACCGACGGGTTTTTGGAGAGGGTTTTTTGGCGACCTTTGCACGAAGAGCACTCCACGAGGCGGTACCGATTCAACGGTATGACCTTTGGGAGGCTCCAAAGCCGTATAGCTTTAAAGGGATTCTGGGTGGGTGCACCCTGAGTCCCTTACGTCGCGGTCGCGGCAACGACTGCAACGTACAATCCTTCCTAGCGAAGGCGGTCGCGCCACGCGCAGCGTGTATGACGACCTCCCTTTTCTCGCAGGTGGATTGTTCTAGGAAACTCTAACCGCAGCAACGGAGAGAATTCTTTGTTAAACAAGTCCAAATGTTATATGCGAGTCCGTACTTGAGGAGCGAGATCTTCTGGGATCCGCTCCCGTTGGCAGTCGGCTCGTGAATAATTACGAATATCGTCGCGGATCGACAGACGAAGACTCGGTCGCACCTTGTCGTCGCGACGCGGCGCTGCCGAATTCAGCTGTCGATCTCTTTTCAATATATCATACGGTTCTCTCTCTCGACGCTGACGTCACGATACCGTTTAAACCGGTGTGAAGCGAATCTTCGCGTGAGGTCGGCGTACAAAAACACGTAAACGGCCGCGGTTTTAAATCGTCCGAACGTTCAACGAACCTGACGAACGCTTAACCTTCCGCAGTGTCACGTACACAAACGGATACGGGAATCGCAGCCGAGAATTTAATATTTTCAGACTAACGCGATTTTAAATAATTTTTTAACATATTTAAACACTCATACTTGATGGCTAGATCATGTGCTTTTTCTGGATTGCATCACGTAGTACTGTAGTACCACACTGAAACAGTCAATGAAACCTGGTTTCCATCAAGATTTTAGAGGACAACGCAAGTTAGGTCTAGGTAAGGCCTGAGATTTTCACTGATCAGACTCATACTTTCGCCTTCTTCACATACTTGTTGAACGGATCCTGGGTTTTTTCAGGTTTGGAACACGTAGTAATGTGGTACCACACTGAAACATTCAATTAAACCTGGTCTTGATATATATTTTAGAGGATAACGCATGTTAGGTCTGGGTTAGGTCTAGGATTTGCACTCATCAGGCTCATACTTTCGCATATTTCTCATACTTCATGGCTAGATCCTGGGCTATTTCTGGATTGGATCACGTAGTAAAGTGGTACCACACTGAAACATTCAATGCAACCTGGTCTTGATAAATATTTTAGAGGATAACGCATGTTAGGTCAAGGTTAGGTCTAAGATTTGCCCTCATCAGGCTCACAGTTTCGCGTTTTTCACATACTTGTCGAACAGATCCTGGGTTTTTTCTGGTTTGGATCACGTAGTAATGTGGGTCCACACTGAAACAATCAATTAAACCTGGTCTTGATAAATATTTTAGAGGATAACGCATGTTAGGTCTGGGATAGGTCTGGGATTTGCCCTCATCAGACTCATACTTTCGCACACTTCACATACTCGTTGGACAGATCCTGCGTTATTTTCTGGTTTGGATCACATAGTAATGTGGTACCACACTGAAACATTCAATTAAACCTGGTCTTCATAAATATTTTAGAGGATAACGCATGTTAGGTCTGGGTTAGGTCTAGGATTTGCCCTCATCAGGCTCATACTTTCGCATATTTCTCATACTTCATGGCTAGATCCTGGGCTATTTCTGGATTGGATCTCGTAGTAAAGTGGTACCACACTGAAACATTCAATGAAACCTGGTCTGGATAAATATTTTAGAGGACAACGCATCTTAGGTCTGGGTTAGGTCTAAGATTTGCCCTCATCAGGCTCACAGTTTCGCGTTATTCACATACTTGTTGAACAGATCCTGGGTTTTTTCTGGTTTGGATCACGAAGTAGTGTGGTACCACACTGAAACAGTCCATTAAACCTGGTTTCGCTCAAATTTTTAGAGGATAACGCATGTTAGGTCTAGGTTAGGTCTGGGATTTGCTCTCATCAGGCTCATTCTTTCGCATATTTCTCATACTTGATGGCTATATCCTGGGCTTTTTCTGGATTGGATCACGTAGTAAAGTGGTACCACACTGAAACATTCAATGAAACCTGTTCTGGATAAATATTTTAGAGGATAACGCATCTTAGGTCAGGGTTAGGTCTAAGATTTGCCCTCATCAGGCTCACAGTTTCGCGTTTTTCACATACTTGTTAAACAGATCCTGGGTTTTTTCTGGTTTGGATCACGTAGTAATGTGGTACCACACTAAAACAGTCAATTAAACCTGGTTTCGTTCAATATTTTAGAGGATCACGCAAGCTAGGTCTGGGAAAGGTCTGTGATTAGCCCTCATCAGACTCATACTTTCGCACACTTCACATACTCGTTGACAAGATCCTGGGTTTTTTTCTGGCTTGGATCACGTAGTAATGTGGTTCCACACTGAAACAGTCGACTAAACTTGGCTTCGATCAATATTTTAGAGGATAACGCAAGTTAGGTCTGGGATAGGTCTGGGATTTGCCCTCATCAGGCTCATACTTTCGCGTTTTTCACATACTTGTTGAACGGATCCTGGGTTTTTTCTTGTTTGGGTCACGTAGTAATGTTGGACCACACTGAAACAGTCAATTAAACCTGGTTTCGACCAATATTTTAGAGAATAATTCATGTTAGGTCTAGGTTAGGTCTGGGATTTGCTCTCATCAGGCTCATACTTTCGCACACTTCACATACTTGTTGAACGGATCCTGGGTTTTTTCTCGTTTGGATCACGTACTAGTGTGGTACCACACTGAAACAGTCCATTAAACCTGGTTTCGCTCAATATTTTAGAGGATAACGCATGTTAGGTCTAGGTCAGTCCTGGGATTTTCACTCATCAGACTCATACTTTCGCATTCTTCACACACTTGTTGAACGGATCCTGGGCTTTTTCTGGTTTGGATCACGTAGTAATGTGGGTCCACACTGAAACAATCAATTAAACCTGGTCTTGATAAATATTTTAGAGGATAACGCATGTTTGGTCTGGGATAGGTCTGGGATTTGCCCTCATCAGACGCATACTTTCGCACACTTCACATACTCGTTGAACGGATCCTGCGTTATTTTCTGGTTTGGATCACATAGTAATGTGGTACCACACTGAAACATTCAATTAAACCTGGTCTTGATAAATATTTTAGAGGATAACGCATGTTAGGTCTGGGTTAGGTCTAGGATTTGCCCTCATCAGGCTCATACTTTCGCATATTTCTCATACTTCATGGCTAGATTCCTGGGCTATTTCTGGATAGGATCACGTAGTAAAGTGGTACCACACTGAAACATTCAATGAAACCTGGTGTGGATAAATATTTCAGAGGACAACGCATCTTAGGTCTGGGTTAGGTCTAAGATTTGCCCTCATCAGGCTCACAGTCTCGTGTTTTTCACATACTTGTTGAACAGATCCTGGGTTTTTTCTGGTTTGGATCACGTAGTAATGTGGTACCACAATAAAACAGTCAATTAAACCTGGTTTCGATCAATATTTTAGAGGATCACGCAAGCTAGGTCTGGGATAGGTCTGGGATTAGCCCTCATCAGGCTCATTCTTTCGCATATTTCTCATACTTGATGGCTATATCCTGGGCTTTTTCTGGATTGCATCACGTAGTAACGTAGTACCACACTGAAACAGTCAATGAAGCCTGGTTTCCATCAATATTTTGGAGGACAACGCAAGTTAGGTCTAGGTAAGGCCTGAGATTTTCACTGATCAGACTCATACATTCGCATTCTTCACATACTTGTTGAACGGATCCTGGGTTTTTTCTGGTTTGGATCACGTAGTAATGTGGTACCACACTGAAACAATCAATTAAACCTGGTCTTGATAAATATTTTAGAGGATAACGCATGTTAGGTCTGGGTTACGTCTAGGATTTGCCCTCATCAGGCTCATACTTTCGCACACTTCACATACTCGCTTAACACATCCTGGGTTATTTTCTGGTTTGGATCACATAGTAATGTGGTACCACACTGAAACAGTCGATTAAACCAGGCTTCGATCAATATTTTTGAGGATAACGCATGTTAGGTCTAGGTTAGGCCTGGGATTTTCACTCATCAGACTCATACTTTCGCATTCTTCACATACTTGTTGAGCTGATCCTGGGTTTTTTCTGGTTTGGATCACGTAGTAATGTGGTTCCACACTGAAACAGTCGATTAAACCTGGTTTCGATCAATATTTTTGAGGATGACGCATGTTATGTCTGGGATAGGTCTGGGATTAGCCCTCATCAGACTCATACTTTCGCTTTCTTCATTTCTTGTTGAACGGATCCTAGGCTTTTTCTGGATTGCATCACGTAGTAATGTAGTACCACACTGAAACAGTCAATGAAACCTGGTTTCCATCAATATTTTAGAGGACAACACAAGTTAGGTCTAGGTAAGGCCTGAGATTTTCCCTAATCAGACTCATACATTCGCATTCTTCACATACTTGTTGAACGGATCCTGGGTTTTTTCTGGTTTGGATCACGTAGTAATGTGGTACCACACTGAAACATTCAATTAAACCTGGTTTCGATCAATATTTTAGAGGATCACGCAAGCTAGGTCTGGGATAGGTCTGGGATTAGCCCTCATCAGGCTCATTCTTTCGCATATTTCTCATACTTGATGGCTATATCCTGGGCTTTTTCCGGATTGCATCAGGTAGTAACGTAGTACCATACTGAAACAGTCCATTAAACCTGGTTTGGATCAATATTTTAGAGGATAACGCATGTTAGGTATAGGTTAGCCCTGGGATTTTCATCCATCAGACTCATACTTTCGCATTCTTCTTATACTTGTTGAACTGATCCTGGGTTTTTTCTGGTTTGGATCACGTAGTAATGTGGTACCACACTGAAACAGTCGATTAAACCTGGTTTCGATCAATATTTTAGAGGATAACGCAAGTTAGGTCTAGGTTAGGCCCGGGATTTTCACTCATCAGACTCATATTTCGCATTCTTCACATACTTGTTGAACGTATCCTGGGTTTTTTCTGGTTTTGATCACGTAGTAATGTGGGACCACACTGAATCAGTCAATTAAACCTGGTCTTGATAAATATTTTAGAGGATAACGCATGTTAGGTTTGGCTTAGGTCTAGGATTTGCCCCCAGCAGGCTCATACTTTCGCATATTTCTCATACTTGATGGCTAGATCCTGGGCTTTTTCTGGATTGGATCACGTAGTAATGAAGTACAACACTGAAACAGTCAATTAAACCTGGTTTCCATCAATATTTTAGAGGACAGCGCATGTTAGGTCTAGGTTAGGCCTGGGATTTGCCCTGATCAGGGTCATACTTTCGCGGTCTTAACATACATGTTGACCTGATCGAGGGTTTTTTCTGCTTTGGATCACGTAGTAAAGTGGTACCACACTGAAACAGTCCATTAAACCTGGTTTGGATCAATATTTTAGAGGATAACGCATGTTAGGTCTAGGTTAGGTCTGGGATTTTCGCTCATGAGACTCATACTTTCGCATTCTTCACATACTTGTTGAACGGATCCTGGGATTTTTCTGGTTTGGTTCATGTAGTAATGTGGTACCACACTGAAACATTCAATTAAACCTGGTCTTGATAAATATTTTAGAGGATAACGCATGTTAGGTTTGGCTTAGGTCTAGGATTTGCCCCCAGCAGGCTCATACTTTCGCATATTTCTCATACTTCATGGCTATATCCTGGGCTGTTTCTGGTTTGTATCACGTAGTAATGTGGTACCACGCTGAAACAGTCAATTAAACCTGGTTTCGAGCAATATTTTAGAGGATAACGCAAGTTAGAATTGGCATAGGTCTGGGATTCGCCCTCATCAGGCTCATACTTTCGCGTTTTTCACATACTTGTTGAACAGATCCTGGGTTTTTTCTGGTTTGTATCACGTAGTAGTCTGGTACCACACTGAAACAGTCCATTAAAGCTGGTTTGGATCAATTGTTTAGAGGATAACGCATGTTAGGTCTAGGTTAGCCCTGGGATTTTCACTCATCAGACTCATACTTTCGCATTCTTCTCATACTTGTTGAACTGATCCTGGGTTTTTTCTGGTTTGGATCACGTAGTAATTTGGTACCACACTGAAACAGTCGATTAAACCTGGTTTCGATCAATATCTTAGAGGATAACGCAAGTTAAGTCTGGGATTGGTCTGGGATTTGACCTCATCAGACTCATACTTTCGCACACCTCACATACTCGTTGAACAGATCCTGGGTTATTTTCTGGTTTGGATCACATAGTAATGTGGTACCACACTGAAACAGTCGATTAAACCTGGTTTCACTCAATATTTTAGAGGATAACGCATGTTAGGTCTAGGTCAGGCCTGGGATTTCCACTCATCAGACTCATACTTTCGCATTCTTCACATACTTGTTGAACGGATGCTGGGTTTTTTCTGGTTTGGATCACGTAGTATTGTGGGTCCACACTGAAACAATCAATTAAACCTGGTCTTGATAAATATTTTAGAGGATAACGCATGTTAGGTCTGGGATAGGTATGGGACTTGCCCTCATCAGACTCATACTTTCGCACACTTCACATACTCCTTAACAGATCCTGGGTTATTTTCCGGTTTGGATCACATAGTAATGTGGTACCACACTGAAACAGTCGATTAAACCAGGTTTCGATCTATATTTTTGAGGATAACGCATGTTAGGTCTAGGTTAGGCCTGGGATTTTCACTCATCAGACTCATACTTTCGCATTCTTCACATACTTGTTGAACGGATCCTGGGTTTTTTCTGGTTTATATCACGTAGTAATGTGGTACCAAACTGAAACAGTCGATTAAACCAGGTTTCGATCAATATTTTTGAGGATAACGCATGTTGGGTCTAGGTTGGGCCTGGGATTTTCACTCATCAGACTCATACTTTCGCATTCCTCACTTACTTGTTGAACGGATCCTGGGTTTTTTCTGGTTTATATCACGTAGTAATGTGGTACCACACTGAAACAGTCCATTAAACCTGGTTTGGATCAATATTTTAGAGGATAACGCATGTTAGGTCTAGGTTAGGCCTGGGATTTTCACTCATCAGTCTCATACATTCGCATTCCTCACATACTTGTTGAACGGATCCTGGGCTTTTCTGGTTTGTATCACGTAGTAATGTGGTACCACACTGAAACAGTCCATTAAACCTGGTTTGGATCAATATTTTAGAGGATAACGCATGTTAGGTCTAGGTTAGCCCTGGGATTTTCACTCATCAGACTCATACTTTCTCATTCTTCTTATACTTGTTGAACTGATCCTGGGTTTTTTCTGGTTTGGATCACGTAGTAATGTGGTGCCACACTGAAACAGTCGATTAAACCTGGTTTCGATCAATATTTTAGAGGATAACGCAAGTTAAGTCTGGGATTGGTCTGGGATTTGACCTCATCAGACTCATACTTTCGCACACTTCACATACTCGTTGAACAGATCCTGGGTTATTTTCTGGTTTGGATCACATAGTATTGTGGTACCACACTGAAGCAGTCGATTAAACCAGGTTTCGATCAATATTTTTGAGGATAACGCATGTTAGGTCTAGGTTAGGCCTGGGATTTTCACTCATCAGACTCATACTTCCGCATTCTTCACATACTTGTTGAACGGATCCTGGGTTTTTTCTGGTTTGGATGACGTAGTAATGTGGGTCCACACTGAAACAATCAATTAAACCTGGTCTTGATAAATATTTTAGAGGATAACGCATGTTAGGTCTGGGATAGGTCTGGGATTTGCCCTCATCAGACTCATACTTTCGCACACTTCACATACTCGTTGAACAGATCCTGGGTTATTTTCTGGTTTGGATCACATAGTAATGTGGTACCACACTGAAACAGTCGATTAAACCAGGTTTCGATCAATATTTTTCAGGATAACGCATGTTAGGTGTAGGTTAGGCCTGGGATTTTCACTCATCAGACTCATACTTTCGCATTCTTCACATACTTGTTGAACTGATCCTGGGTCTTTTCTGGTTTGGATCACGTAGTAATGTGGTACCACACTGAAACAGTCGATTAAACCTGGTTTCGATCAATATTTTAGAGGATAACGCAAGTTAAGTCTGGGATTGGTCTGGGATTTGACCTCATCAGACTCATACTTTCGCACACTTCACATACTCGTTGAACAGATCCTGGGTTATTTTCTGGTTTGGATCACATAGTAATGTGGTACCACACTGAAACAGTCGATTAAACCAGGTTTCGATCATTATTTTTCAGGATAACGCATGTTAGGTCTAGGTTAGGCCTGGGATTTTCACTCATCAGACTCATACTTTCGCATTCTTCACATACTTGTTGAACGGATCCTGGGTTATTTTCTGGTTTGGATCACATAGTAATGTGGTACCACACTGAAACAGTCGATTAAACCAGGTTTCGATCAATATTTGAGAGGATAACGCATGTTAGGTCTAGGTTAGCCCTGGGATTTTCACTCATCAGACTCATACTTTCGCATTCTTCTTATACTTGTTGAACTGATCCTGGGTTTTTTCTGGTTTGGATCACGTAGTAATGTGGTACCACACTGAAACAGTCGATTAAACCTGGTTTCGATCAATATTTTAGTGGATAACGCAAGTTAGGTCTAGGTTAGGCCTGGGATTTGCCCTCATCAGGGTCATACTTTCGCAGTTTTAACATACATGTTGACCTGATCGAGGGTTTTTTCTGCTTTGGATCACGTAGTAAAGTGGTACCACACTGAAACATTCAATTAATCCTGGTCCTGATAAATATTTTAGAGGATAACGCATGTTAGGTTCAGGTTAGGTCTAGGATTTGCCCTCATCAGGCTCACAGTTTCGCGTTTTTCACATACCTGTCGAACAGATCCTGGGTTTTTTGTGGTTTGGATCACGTAGTAATGTGGTACCACACTGAAACAGTCAATTAAACCTGGTCTTGATAAATATTTTAGAGTATAACGCATGTTAGGTCTGGGTCAGGTCTAGAATTTGCCCTCATCATGCTCATACTTTCGCATCTTTCTCATACATCATGGCTAGATCCGGGGCTATTTCTGGATTGTATGACGTAGTAATGTGGCACCACGCTGAAACAGCGAATTAAACCTGGTTTCGATCAATATTTTAGAGGATAACGCAAGTTAGGTCTAGGTTAGGCCTGGGATTTGCCCTCATCAGGGTCATACTTTCGCAGTTTTAACATACATGTTGACCTGATCGAGGGTTTTTTCTGCTTTGGATCACGTAGTAAAGTGGTACCACACTGAAACAGTCAATTAAACCTGGTCTTGATAAATATTTTAGAGAATAATTCATGTTAGGTCTAGGTTAGGTCTGGGATTTGCTCTCATCAGGCTCATTCTTTCGCATATTTCTCATACTTGATGGCGAGATCCTGGGCTGTTTCTGGATTGTATGACGTAGTAATGTGGTACCACGCTGAAACAGCGGATTAAACCTGGTTTCGATCAATATTTTAGAGGATAACGCAAGTTAGGTCTAGGTTAGGCCTGGGATTTGCCCTCATCAGGGTCATACTTTCGCAGTTTTAACATACATGTTGACCTGATCGAGGGTTTTTTCTCCTTTGGATCACGTAGTAAAGTGGTACCACACTGAAACATTCAATTAAACCTGGTCTTGATAAATATTTTAGAGGATAACGCAAGTTAGGTTTGGGTTAGGTCTAGGATTTGCCCTCATCAGGCTCACAGTTTCGCGTTTTTCACATACTTGTCGAACAGATCCTGGGTTGTTTGTGGTTTGGATCACGTAGTAATGTGGTACCACACTGAAACAGTCGATTAAACCTGGTTTCGATCAATATTTTAGAGGATAACGCAAGTTAAGTCAGGGATTGGTCTGGGATTTGACCTCATCAGACTCATACTTTCGCACACTTCACATACTCGTTGAACAGATCCTGGGTTACTTTCTGGTTTGGATCACATAGTAACGTGGTACCACACTGAAACTGTCGATTTAACCTGGTTTCTATCAATATTTTTGAGGATAACGGATGTTAGGTTTAGGTTAGGCCTGGGATTTTCACTCATCAGACTCATACTTTCGCATTCTTCACATACTTGTAGAACGGATCCTGGGTTTTTTCTGGTTTGGATCCCGTAGTAGTGTGGTACCACACTGAAACAGTCCATTAAACCAGGCTTCGCTCAATATTTTAGAGGATAACGCATGTTAGGTCTAGGTCAGGCCTGGGATTTTCACTCATCAGACTCATACTTTCGCATTCTTCACATACTTGTTGAACAGATCCTGGGTTATTTTCTGGTTTGGATCACATTGTAATGTGGTACCACATTGAAACTGTCGATTAAACCAGGTTTCGATCAGTATTTTTGAGGATAACGCATGTTAGGTCTAGGTTAGGCCTGGGATTTTCACTCATCAGACTCATACTTTCGCATTCTACACATACTTGGTGAACGGATCCTGGGTTTTTTCTGGTTTGGATCACGTTGTAGTGTGGGACCACACTGAAACAATCAATTAAACCTGGTCTTGATAAATATTTTAGAGGATAACGCCTGTTAGGTTTGGGTTAGGTCTAGGATTTGCCCTCAGCAGGCTCATACTTTCGCATATCTCTCATACTTCATGGCTAGATCCTGGGCTGTTTCTGGATTGTATCACGTAGTAATGTGGTACCACGCTGACACAGTCAATTAAACCTGGTTTCGATCAATATTTTAGAGGATAACGCAAGTTAGGTCTGGCATTGGTCTGGGATTCGCCCTCATCAGGCTCATACTTTCGCGTTTTTCACATACTTGTTGAACAGATCCTGGGTTTTTTCTGGTTTGTATCACGTAGTAGTGTGGTACCACACTGAAACAGTACATTAAACCTGGTTTGGATCAATATTTTAGAGGACAACGCATGTTAGGTCTAGGTTAGCCCTGGGATTTTCACTAATCAGACTCATACTTTCGCATTCTTCACATACTTGTTGAACGGATCCTGGGTTATTTTCTGGTTTGGATCACATAGTAATGTGGTACCACACTGAAACAGTCGATTAAACCAGGTTTCGATCAATATTTGAGAGGATAACGCATGTTAGGTCTAGGTTAGCCCTGGGATTTTCACTCATCAGACTCATACTTTCGCATTCTTCTTATACTTGTTGAACTGATCCTGGGTTTTTTCTGGTTTGGATCACGTAGTAATGTGGTACCACACTGAAACAGTCGATTAAACCAGGTTTCGATCAATATTTGAGAGGATAACGCATGTTAGGTCTAGGTTAGCCCTGGGATTTTCACTCATCAGACTCATACTTTCGCATTCTTCTTATACTTGTTGAACTGATCCTGGGTTTTTTCTGGTTTGGATCACGTAGTAATGTGGTACCACACTGAAACAGTCGATTAAACCTGGTTTCGATCAATATTTTAGTGGATAACGCAAGTTAGGTCTAGGTTAGGCCTGGGATTTGCCCTCATCAGGGTCATACTTTCGCAGTTTTAACATACATGTTGACCTGATCGAGGGTTTTTTCTGCTTTGGATCACGTAGTAAAGTGGTACCACACTGAAACATTCAATTAATCCTGGTCCTGATAAATATTTTAGAGGATAACGCATGTTAGGTTCAGGTTAGGTCTAGGATTTGCCCTCATCAGGCTCACAGTTTCGCGTTTTTCACATACCTGTCGAACAGATCCTGGGTTTTTTGTGGTTTGGATCACGTAGTAATGTGGTACCACACTGAAACAGTCAATTAAACCTGGTCTTGATAAATATTTTAGAGTATAACGCATGTTAGGTCTGGGTCAGGTCTAGAATTTGCCCTCATCATGCTCATACTTTCGCATCTTTCTCATACATCATGGCTAGATCCGGGGCTATTTCTGGATTGTATGACGTAGTAATGTGGCACCACGCTGAAACAGCGAATTAAACCTGGTTTCGATCAATATTTTAGAGGATAACGCAAGTTAGGTCTAGGTTAGGCCTGGGATTTGCCCTCATCAGGGTCATACTTTCGCAGTTTTAACATACATGTTGACCTGATCGAGGGTTTTTTCTGCTTTGGATCACGTAGTAAAGTGGTACCACACTGAAACAGTCAATTAAACCTGGTCTTGATAAATATTTTAGAGAATAATTCATGTTAGGTCTAGGTTAGGTCTGGGATTTGCTCTCATCAGGCTCATTCTTTCGCATATTTCTCATACTTGATGGCGAGATCCTGGGCTGTTTCTGGATTGTATGACGTAGTAATGTGGTACCACGCTGAAACAGCGGATTAAACCTGGTTTCGATCAATATTTTAGAGGATAACGCAAGTTAGGTCTAGGTTAGGCCTGGGATTTGCCCTCATCAGGGTCATACTTTCGCAGTTTTAACATACATGTTGACCTGATCGAGGGTTTTTTCTCCTTTGGATCACGTAGTAAAGTGGTACCACACTGAAACATTCAATTAAACCTGGTCTTGATAAATATTTTAGAGGATAACGCAAGTTAGGTTTGGGTTAGGTCTAGGATTTGCCCTCATCAGGCTCACAGTTTCGCGTTTTTCACATACTTGTCGAACAGATCCTGGGTTGTTTGTGGTTTGGATCACGTAGTAATGTGGTACCACACTGAAACAGTCGATTAAACCTGGTTTCGATCAATATTTTAGAGGATAACGCAAGTTAAGTCAGGGATTGGTCTGGGATTTGACCTCATCAGACTCATACTTTCGCACACTTCACATACTCGTTGAACAGATCCTGGGTTACTTTCTGGTTTGGATCACATAGTAACGTGGTACCACACTGAAACTGTCGATTTAACCTGGTTTCTATCAATATTTTTGAGGATAACGGATGTTAGGTTTAGGTTAGGCCTGGGATTTTCACTCATCAGACTCATACTTTCGCATTCTTCACATACTTGTAGAACGGATCCTGGGTTTTTTCTGGTTTGGATCCCGTAGTAGTGTGGTACCACACTGAAACAGTCCATTAAACCAGGCTTCGCTCAATATTTTAGAGGATAACGCATGTTAGGTCTAGGTCAGGCCTGGGATTTTCACTCATCAGACTCATACTTTCGCATTCTTCACATACTTGTTGAACAGATCCTGGGTTATTTTCTGGTTTGGATCACATTGTAATGTGGTACCACATTGAAACTGTCGATTAAACCAGGTTTCGATCAGTATTTTTGAGGATAACGCATGTTAGGTCTAGGTTAGGCCTGGGATTTTCACTCATCAGACTCATACTTTCGCATTCTACACATACTTGGTGAACGGATCCTGGGTTTTTTCTGGTTTGGATCACGTTGTAGTGTGGGACCACACTGAAACAATCAATTAAACCTGGTCTTGATAAATATTTTAGAGGATAACGCCTGTTAGGTTTGGGTTAGGTCTAGGATTTGCCCTCAGCAGGCTCATACTTTCGCATATCTCTCATACTTCATGGCTAGATCCTGGGCTGTTTCTGGATTGTATCACGTAGTAATGTGGTACCACGCTGACACAGTCAATTAAACCTGGTTTCGATCAATATTTTAGAGGATAACGCAAGTTAGGTCTGGCATTGGTCTGGGATTCGCCCTCATCAGGCTCATACTTTCGCGTTTTTCACATACTTGTTGAACAGATCCTGGGTTTTTTCTGGTTTGTATCACGTAGTAGTGTGGTACCACACTGAAACAGTACATTAAACCTGGTTTGGATCAATATTTTAGAGGACAACGCATGTTAGGTCTAGGTTAGCCCTGGGATTTTCACTAATCAGACTCATACTTTCGCATTCTTCTCATACTTGTTGAACTGATCCTGGGTTTTTTCTGGTTTGGATCACGTAGTAATGTGGTACCACACTGAAACAGTCGATTAAACCTGGTTTCGATCAATATTTTAGACGATAACGCAAGTTAAGTCAGGGATAGGTCTGGGATTTGACCTCATCAGACTCATACTTTCGCACACTGCACATACTCGTTGAACAGATCCTGGGTTACTTTCTGGTTTGGATCACATAGTAACGTGGTACCACACTGAAACAGTCGATTAAACCAGGTTTCGATCAATATTTTTGAGGATAACGCATGTTAGGTCTAGGTTAGCCCTGGGATTTTCACTCATCAGACTCATACTTTCGCATTCTTCTCATACTTGTTGAACTGATCCTGGGGTTTTTCTGGTTTGTATCACGTAGCAATGTGGTACCACACTGAAACAGACGATTAAACCTGGTTTCGATCAATATCTTAGAGGATAACGAAAGTTAAGTCTGGGATTGGTCTGGGATTTGACCTCATCAGGCTCATACTTTCGCGTTTTTCACATACTTGTTGAACAGATCCTGGGTTTTTTCTGGTTTGGATCCCGTAGTAGTGTGGTACCACACTGAAACAGTCCATCAAACCTGGTTTCGCTCAATATTTTAGAGGATAACGCATGTTAGGTCTAGGTTAGGTCTGGGATTTGCTCTCATTAGGCTCATTCTTTCGCATATTTCTCATACTTGATGGCTAGATCATGTGCTTTTTCTGGATTGCATCACGTAGTACTGTAGTACCACACTGAAACAGTCAATGAAACCTGGTTTCCATCAAGATTTTAGAGGACAACGCAAGTTAGGTCTAGGTAAGGCCTGAGATTTTCACTGATCAGACTCATACTTTCGCCTTCTTCACATACTTGTTGAACGGATCCTGGGTTTTTTCAGGTTTGGAACACGTAGTAATGTGGTACCACACTGAAACATTCAATTAAACCTGGTCTTGATATAAATTTTAGAGGATAACGCATGTTAGGTCTGGGTTAGGTCTAGGATTTGCACTCATCAGGCTCATACTTTCGCATATTTCTCATACTTCATGGCTAGATCCTGGGCTATTTCTGGATTGGATCACGTAGTAAAGTGGTACCACACTGAAACATTCAATGCAACCTGGTCTTGATAAATATTTTAGAGGATAACGCATGTTAGGTCAAGGTTAGGTCTAAGATTTGCCCTCATCAGGCTCACAGTTTCGCGTTTTTCACATACTTGTCGAACAGATCCTGGGTTTTTTCTGGTTTGGATCACGTAGTAATGTGGGTCCACACTGAAACAATCAATTAAACCTGGTCTTGATAAATATTTTAGAGGATAACGCATGTTAGGTCTGGGATAGGTCTGGGATTTGCCCTCATCAGACTCATACTTTCGCACACTTCGCATACTCGTTGGACAGATCCTGCGTTATTTTCTGGTTTGGATCACATAGTAATGTGGTACCACACTGAAACATTCAATTAAACCTGGTCTTCATAAATATTTTAGAGGATAACGCATGTTAGGTCTGTGTTAGGTCTAGGATTTGCCCTCATCAGGCTCATACTTTCGCATATTTCTCATGCTTCATGGCTAGATCCTGGGCTTTTTCTGGATTGGATCACGTAGTAAAGTGGTACCACACTGAAACAGTCCATTAAACCTGGTTTCGCTCAAATTTTTAGAGGATAACGCATGTTAGGTCTAGGTTAGGTCTGGGATTTGCTCTCATCAGGCTCATACTTTCGCACACTTCACATACTTGTTGAACGGATCCTGGGTTTTTTCTGGTTTGGATCACGTAGTAGTGTGGTACCACACTGAAACAGTCCATTAAACCTGGTTTCGCTCAATATTTTAGTGGATAACGCATGTTAGGTCTAGGTCAGTCCTGGGATTTTCACTCATCAGACTCATACTTTCGCATTCTTCACATACTTGTTGAACGGATCCTGGGCTTTTTCTGGTTTGGATCACGTAGTAATGTGGGTCCACACTGAAACAATCAATCAAACCTGGTCTTGATAAATATTTTAGAGGATAACGCATGTTTGGTCAGGGATAGGTCTGGGATTTGCCCTCATCAGACTCATACTTTCGCACACTTCACATACTCGTTGAACGGATCCTGCGTTATTTTCTGGTTTGGATCACATAGTAATGTGGTACCACACTGAAACATTCAATTAAACCTGGTCTTGATAAATATTTTAGAGGATAACGCATGTTAGGTCTGGGTTAGGTCTAGGATTTGCCCTCATCAGGCTCATACTTTCGCATATTTCTCATACTTCATGGCTAGATTCCTGGGCTATTTCTGGATAGGATCACGTAGTATAGTGGTACCACACTGAAACATTCAATGAAACCTGGTCTGGATAAATATTTCAGAGGACAACGCATCTTAGGTCTGGGTTAGGTCTAAGATTTGCCCTCATCAGGCTCACAGTCTCGCGTTTTTCACATACTTGTTGAACAGATCCTGGGTTTTTTCTGGTTTGGATCACGTAGTAATGTGGTACCACACTAAAACAGTCAATTAAACCTGGTTTCGATCAATATTTTAGAGGATCACGCAAGCTAGGTCTGGGATAGGTCTGAGATTAGCCCTCATCAGGCTCATTCTTTCGCATATTTCTCATACTTGATGGCTATATCCTGGGCTTTTTCTGGATTGCATCACGTAGTAACGTAGTACCACACTGAAACAGTCAATGAAGCCTGGTTTCCATCAATATTTTAGAGGACAACGCAAGCTAGGTCTAGGTAAGGCCTGAGATTTTCACTGATCAGACTCATACATTCGCATTCTTCACATACTTGTTGAACGGATCCTGGGTTTTTTCTGGTTTGGATCACGTAGTAATGTGGTACCACACTGAAACATTCAATTAAACCTGGTCTTGATAAATATTTTAGAGGATAACGCATGTTAGGTCTGGGTTACGTCTAGGATTTGCCCTCATCAGGCTCATACTTTCGCACACTTCACATACTCGCTTAACACATCCTGGGTTATTTTCTGGTTTGGATCACATAGTAATGTGGTACCACACTGAAACAGTCGATTAAACCAGGTTTCGATCAATATTTTTGAGGATAACGCATGTTAGGTCTAGGTTAGGCCTGGGATTTTCACTCATCAGACTCATACTTTCGCATTCTTCACATACTTGTTGAACTGATCCTGGGTTTTTTCTGGTTTGGATCACGTAGTAATGTGGTTCCACACTGAAACAGTCGGTTAAACCTGGTTTCGATCAATATTTTAGTGGATAACGCATGTTAGGTCTGGGATAGGTCTGGGATTAGCCCTCATCAGACTCATACTTTCGCACACTTCACATACTCGTTGACGAGATCCTGGGTTTTTTTCTTGTTTGGATCACGCAGTAATGTGGTACCACACTGAAACAGTCGATTAAACCTGGTTTCGATCAATATTTTTGAGGATGACGCATGTTATGTCTGGGATAGGTCTGGGATTAGCCCTCATCAGGCTCATTCTTTCGCATATTTCTCATACTTGATGGCTATATCCTGGGCTTTTTCCGGATTGCATCACGTAGTAACGTAGTACCATACTGAAACAGTCAATGAAACCTGGTTTCCATCAATATTTTAGAGGACAACGCAAGTTAGGTCTAGGTAAGGCCTGAGATTTTCCCTAATCAGACTCATACATTCGCATTCTTCACATACTTGTTGAACGGATCCTGGGTTTTTTCTGGTTTGGATCACGTAGTAATGTGGTACCACACGGAAACATTCAATTAAACCTGGTTTCGATCAATATTTTAGAGGATCACGCAAGCTAGGTCTGGGATAGGTCTGGGATTAGCCCTCATCAGGCTCATTCTTTCGCATATTTCTCATACTTGATGGCTATATCCTGGGCTTTTTCCGGATTGCATCTCGTAGTAACGTAGTACCATACTGAAACAGTCAATGAAACCTGGTTTCCATCAATATTTTAGAGGACAACGCAAGTTAGGTCTAGGTAAGGCCTGAGATTTTCACTGATCAGACTCATACATTCGCATTCTTCACATACTTGTTGAACGGATCCTGGGTTTTTTCTGGGTTGGATCACGTAGTAATGTGGTACCACACTGAAACATTCAATTAAACCTGGTCTTGATAAATATTTTAGAGGATAACGCATGTTAGGTCTGGGTTACGTCTAGGATTTGCCCTCATCAGGCTCATACTTTCGCACACTTCACATACTCGCTGAACACATCCTGGGTTATTTTCTGGTTTGGATCACATAGTAATGTGGTACCACACTGAAACAGTCGATTAAACCAGGTTTCGATCAATATTTTTGAGGATAACGCATGTTAGGTCTAGGTTAGGCCTGGGATTTTCACTCATCAGACTCATACATTCGCATTCTTCACATGCTTTTTGAACGGATCCTGGGTTTTTTCTGGTTTGGATCACGTAGTAATGTGGGTCCACACTGAAACAATCAATTAAACCTGGTCTTGATAAATATTTTAGAGGATAACGCATGTTAGGTCTGGGATAGGTCTGGGATTTGCCCTCATCAGACTCATACTTTCGCATTCTTCACATACTTGTTGAACTGATCCTGGGTTTTTTCTGGTTTGGATCACGTAGTAATGTGGTTCCACACTGAAACAGTCGGTTAAACCTGGTTTCGATCAATATTTTAGTGGATATCGCAAGTTAGGTCTGGAATAGGTCTGGGATTTGCCCTCATCAGACTCATACCTACGCACACTTCACATACTCGTTGAACAGATCCTGGGTTATTTTCTGGTTTGGATCACATAGTAATGTGGTACCAAACTGAAACAGTCGATTAAACCAGGTTTCGATCAATATTTTTGAGGATAACGCATGTTAGGTCTAGGTTAGGCCTGGGATTTTCACTCATCAGACTCATACTTTCGCATTCCTCACATACTTGTTGAACGGATCCTGGGTTTTTTCCGGTTTGTATCACGTAGTAATGTGGTACCACACTGAAACAGTCCATTAAACCTGGTTTGGATCAATATTTTAGAGGATAACGCATGTTAGGTATAGGTTAGCCCTGGGATTTTCATCCATCAGACTCATACTTTCGCATTCTTCTTATAGTCGTTGAACTGATCCTGGGTTTTTTCTGGTTTGGATCACGTAGTAATGTGGTACCACACTGAAACAGTCGATTAAACCTGGTTTCGATCAATATTTTAGAGGATAACGCAAGTTAGGTCTAGGTTAGGCCCGGGATTTTCACTCATCAGACTCATATTTCGCATTCTTCACATACTTGTTGAACGTATCCTGGGTTTTTTCTGGTTTTGATCACGTAGTAATGTGGGACCACACTGAATCAGTCAATTAAACCTGGTCTTGATAAATATTTTAGAGGATAACGCATGTTAGGTTTGGCTTAGGTCTAGGATTTGCCCCCAGCAGGCTCATACTTTCGCATATTTCTCATACTTGATGGCTAGATCCTGGGCTTTTTCTGGATTGGATCACGTAGTAATGAAGTACAACACTGAAACAGTCAATTAAACCTGGTTTCCATCAATATTTTAGAGGACAGCGCATGTTAGGTCTAGGTTAGGCCTGGGATTTGCCCTGATCAGGGTCATACTTTCGCAGTTTTAACATACATGTTGACCTGATCGAGGGTTTTTTCTGCTTTGGATCACGTAGTAAAGTGGTACCACACTGAAACAGTCCATTAAACCTGGTTTGGATCAATATTTTAGCGGATAACGCATGTTAGGTCTAGGTTAGGTCTGGGATTTTCGCTCATGAGACTCATACTTTCGCATTCTTCACATACTTGTTGAACGGATCCTGGGTTTTTTCTGGTTTGGTTCATGTAGTAATGTGGTACCACACTGAAACATTCAATTAAACCTGGTCTTGATAAATATTTTAGAGGATAACGCATGTTAGGTTTGGCTTAGGTCTAGGATTTGCCCCCAGCAGGCTCATACTTTCGCATATTTCTCATACTTCATGGCTAGATCCTGGGCTGTTTCTGGTTTGTATCACGTAGTAATGTGGTACCACGCTGAAACAGTCAAGTAAACCTGGTTTCGATCAATATTTTAGAGGATAACGCAAGTTAGGTCAGGCATAGGTCTGGGATTCGCCCTCATCAGGCTCATACTTTCGCGTTTTTCACATACTTGTTGAACAGATCCTGGGTTTTTTCTGGTTTGTATCACGTAGTAGTGTGGTACCACACTGAAACAGTCCATTAAAGCTGGTTTGGATCAATTGTTTAGAGGATAACGCATGTTAGGTCTAGGTTAGCCCTGGGATTTTCACTCATCAGACTCATACTTTCGCATTCTTCTCATACTTGTTGAACTGATCCTGGGTTTTTTCTGGTTTGGATCACGTAGTAATTTGGTACCACACTGAAACAGTCGATTAAACCTGGTTTCGATCAATATCTTAGAGGATAACGCAAGTTAAGTCTGGGATTGGTCTGGGATTTGACCTCATCAGACTCATACTTTCGCACACCTCACATACTCGTTGAACAGATCCTGGGTTATTTTCTGGTTTGGATCACATAGTAATGTGGTACCACACTGAAACAGTCGATTAAACCTGGTTTCACTCAATATTTTAGAGGATAACGCATGTTAGGTCTAGGTCAGGCCTGGGATTTCCACTCATCAGACTCATACTTTCGCTTTCTTCACATACTTGTTGAACGGATGCTGGGTTTTTTCTGGTTTGGATCACGTAGTATTGTGGGTCCACACTGAAACAATCAATTAAACCTGGTCTTGATAAATATTTTAGAGGATAACGCATGTTAGGTCTGGGATAGGTATGGGACTTGCCCTCATCAGACTCATACTTTCGCACACTTCACATACTCCTTAACAGATCCTGGGTTATTTTCCGGTTTGGATCACATAGTAATGTGGTACCACACTGAAACAGTCGATTAAACCAGGTTTCGACCTATATTTTTGAGGATAACGCATGGTAGGTCTAGGTTAGGCCTGGGATTTTCACTCATCAGACTCATACTTTCGCATTCTTCACATACTTGTTGAACGGATCCAGGGTTTTTTCTGGTTTATATCACGTAGTATTGTGGTACCAAACTGAAACAGTCGATTAAACCAGGTTTCGATCAATATTTTTGAGGATAACGCATGTTGGGTCTAGGTTGGGCCTGGGATTTTCACTCATCAGACTCATACTTTCGCATTCCTCACTTACTTGTTGAACGGATCCTGGGTTTTTTCTGGTTTATATCACGTAGTAATGTGGTACCACACTGAAACAGTCCATTAAACCTGGTTTGGATCAATATTTTAGAGGATAACGCATGTTAGGTCTAGTTTAGCCTTGGGATTTTCACCCATCAGACTCATACTTTCGCATTCTTCTCATACATGTTGAACTGATCCTGGGTTTTTTCTGGTTTGGATCACGTAGTAATGTGGTACCACACTGAAGCAGTCGATTAAACCTGGTTTCGATCAATATTTTAGAGAATAATTCATGTTAGGTCTAGGTTAGGTCTGGGATTTTCTCTCATCAGGCTCATTCTTTCGCATATTTCTCATACTTGAGGGCTAGATCCTGGGCTGTTTCTGGATTGTATCACGTAGTAATGTTGAACCACGCTGAAACAGTCAATTAAACCTGGTTTCGATCAATATTTTAGAGAATAATTCATGTTAGGTCTAGGTTAGGTCTGGGATTTGCTCTCATCAGGCTCATTCTTTCGCATATTTCTCATACATGTTGAACAGATCCTGGGTTTTTTCTGGTTTGGATCACGTAGTAATGTGGGACCACACTGAAACAATCAATTAAACCTGGTTTCCATCAATATTTTAGAGGACAACGCAAGTTAGGTCTGGGATAGGTCTGGGATTTGCCCTCATCAGGCTCATACTTTCGCGTTTTTCACATACTTGTTGAACAGATCCTGGGTTATTTTCTGGTTTGGATCACATAGTAATGTGGTACCACGCTGAAACAGTCAATTAAACCTGGTTTCAATCAATATTTTAGAGGATAACGCATGTTAGGCCTCGGTTAGGTCTGGGATTTTCACTCATCAGACTCATACTTTCGCATTCTTCACATACTTGTTGAACGGATCCTGGGTTTTTTCTGGTTTGGAACACGTAGTAATGTGGGACCACACTGAAACAGTTCATTAAACCTGGTTTCGCTCAATATTTTAGAGGATAACGCATGT
The DNA here is from genome assembly GCF_051014445.1 of Colletes latitarsis. Lineage (NCBI taxonomy): Eukaryota > Metazoa > Arthropoda > Insecta > Hymenoptera > Colletidae > Colletes > Colletes latitarsis. Next base: position 127,071 of record NW_027488388.1, read on the forward strand.
TAGGTCTAGGTTAGGTCTGGGATTTGCTCTCATCAGGCTCATTCTTTCGCATATTTCTCATACTTGATGGCTAGATACTGGGCTTTTTCTGGATTGCATCACGTAGTAATGAAGTACAACACTGAAACAGTCAATTAAACCTGGTTTCCATCATTATCTTAGAGGACAACGCAAGTTAGGTCTGGGATAGGTCTGGGATTTGCCCTCATCAGGCTCATACTTTCCGCGTTTTTCACATACTTGTTGAACAGATCCTGGGTTTTTTCTGGTTTGGATCACGTAGTAGTGTGGGACCACACTGAAACAATCAATTAAACCTGATCTTGATAAATATTTTAGAGGATAACGCATGTTAGGTCTGGGATAGGTCTGGGATTTGCCCTCATCAGACCCATACTTTCGCATTCTTCACATACTTGTTGAACGGATCATGGGTTTTTTCTGGTTTGGATCACTTAGTAATGTGGGACCACACTGAAACAATCAATTAAACCTGGTCTTGATAAATATTTTAGAGGATAACGCATGTTAGGTCTGGGTTAGGTCTAGGATTTGCCCTCATCAGGCTCATACTTTCGCATATTTCTCATACTTCATGGCTAGATCCTGGGCTGTTTCTGGATTGTATCACGTAGTAATGTGGTACCACACTGAAACAGTCAATTAAACCTGGTTTCAATCAATATTTTAGAGGATAACGCATGTTAGGCCTCGGTTAGGTCTGGGATTTTCACTCATCAGACTCATACTTTCGCATTCTTCACATACTTGTTGAACGGATCCTGGGTTTTTTCTGGTTTGGAACACGTAGTAATGTGGGACCACACTGAAACAGTTCATTAAACCTGGTTTTGCTCAATATTTTAGAGGATAACGCATGTTAGGTCTAGGTTAGGTCTGGGATTTGCTCTCATCAGGCTCATTCTTTCGCATATTTCTCATACTTGATGGCTAGATCCTGGGCTTTTTCTGGATTGCATCACGTAGTAATGTAGTACCACACTGAAACAGTCAATGAAACCTGGTTTTCATCAATATTTTAGAGGACAACGCAAGTTAGGTCTAGGTAAGGCCTGAGATTTTCACTGATCAGACTCATACTTTCGCATTCTTCACATACTTGTTGAACGGATCCTGGGTTTTTTCTGGGTTGTATCACGTAGTAATGTGGTACCACGCTGAAACAGTCAATTAAACCTGGTTTCAATCAATATTTTACAGGATAACGCATGTTAGGTCTAGGTTAGCCCTGGGATTATCACTCATCAGACTCATACTTTCGTATTCTTCACATACTTGTTGAACGGATCCTGGGTTTTTTCTGGTTTGGATCACGTAGTAATGTGGTACCACACTGAAACAGTCGATTAAACCAGGTTTCGATCAATATTTTTGAGGATAACGAATATTAGGTCTATGTTAGGCCTGGGATTTTCACTCATTAGACTCATACTTTCGCATTCTTCACATACTTGTTGAACGGATCCTGGGTTTTTTCTGGTTTGGATCACGTAGTAATGTGGGACCACACTGAAACAGTCAATTAAACCTAGTTTCGATCAATATTTTAGAGAATAATTCATGTTAGGTCTAGGTTAGGTCTGGGATTTGCTCTCATCAGGCTCATACTTTCGCACACTTCACATACTCGTTTGACAGATCCTGGGTTATTTTCTGGTTTGGATCACGTAGTAATGTGGGACCACACTGAAACAGTCAATTAAACCTGGTTTCGATCAATATTTTAGAGAATAATTCATGTTAGGTCTGGGATAGGTCTGGGATTTGCCCTCATCAGGCTCATACTTTCGCGTTTTTCACATACTTGTTGAACAGATCCTGGGTTTTTTCTGGTTTGGATCACGTAGTAGTGTGGGACCACACTGAAACAATCAATTAAACCTGATCTTGATAAATATTTTAGGGGATAACATATGTTAGGTCTGGGATAGGTCTGGGATTTGCCCTCATCAGACTCAAACTTTCGCACAGTTCACATACTCGTTGAACAGATCCTGGGTTATTTTCTGGTTTGGATCACATAGTAATGTGGTACCACACTGAAACAGTCGATTAAACCTGGTTGCGATCAATATTTTAGAGGATAACGCATGTTAGGTCTAGGTTAGCCCTGGGCTTTTCACTCATCAGACTCATACTTTCGCATATTTCTCATACTTCATGGCTAGATCCTAGGCTGTTTCTGGATTGTATCACGTAGTAATTTGGTACCACGCTGAAACAGTCAATTAAACCAGGTTTCGATCAATATTTTTGAGGATAACGCATGTTAGGTCTTGGTTAGGTCTGGGATTTTCACTCATCAGACACATACTTTCGCATTCTTCACATACTTGTTGAACGGATCATGGGTTTTTTCTGGTTTGGATCACGTAGTAATGTGGGACCACACTGAAACAATCAATTAAACCTGGTCTTGATAAATATTTTAGAGGATAACGCATGTTGGGTCTGGGATAGGTCTAGGATTTGCCCTTATCAGGCTCATACTTTCGCATATTTCTCATACTTCATGGCTAGATCCTGGGCTATTTCTGGATTGGATCACGTAGTAATGTGGTACCACACTGAAACAGTCGATTAAACCTGGTTTCGATCAATATTTTAGAGAATAATTCATGTTAGGTCTAGGTTAGGTCTGGGATTTGCTCTCATCAGGCTCATTCTTTCGCATATTTCTCATACTTGATGGCTAGATCCTGGGCTTTTTCTGGATTGCATCACGTAGTAATGAAGTACAACACTGAAACAGTCAATTAAACCTGGTTTCCATCAATATCTTAGAGGACAACGCAAGTTAGGTCTGGGATAGGTCTGGGATTTGCCCTCATCAGGCTCATACTTTCGCGTTTTTCACATACTTGTTGAACAGATCCTGGGTTTTTTCTGGTTTGTATGACGTAGTAGTGTGGTACCACACTGAAAGAGTCCATTAAACCTGGTTTGGATCAATATTTTAGAGGATAACGCATGTTAGGTCTAGGTTAGCCCTGGGATTTTCACTAATCAGACTCATACTTTCGCAATCTTCACATACTTGCTGAACTGATCCTGGGTTTTTTCTGTTTTGGATCACGTAGTAATGTGGTACCACACTGAAACAGTCGATTAAACCTGGTTTCAATCAATATTTTAGAGGATAACGCAAGTTAGGTCTGGGATAGGTCTGGGATTTGACCCCATCAGACTCATACTTTCGCACACTTCACATACTCGTTGAACAGATCCTGGGTTATTTTCTGGTTTGGATAACATAGTAATGTGGTACCACACTGAAACAGTCGATTAAACCAGGTTTCGATCAATATTTTAGAGAATAATTCATGTGATGTCTAGGTTAGGTCTGGGATTTGCTCTCATCAGGCTCATTCTTTCGCATATTTCTCATACGTGTTGAACAGATCCTGGGTTTTTTCTGGTTTGGATCACTTAGTAATGTGGGACCACACTGAAACAATCAATTAAACCTGGTCTTGATAAATATTTCAGAGGATAACGCATGTTAGGTCTGGGTTAGGTCTAGGATTTGCCCTCATCAGGCTCATTCATTCGCATATTTCTCATACTTCATGACTAGATCCTGGGCTGTTTCTGGATTTTATCACGCAGTAATGTGGTACCACGCTGAAACAGTCAATTAAACCTGGTTTCAATCAATATTTTAGAGGATAACGCTTGTTAGGCCTCGGTTAGGTCTGGGATTTTCACTCATCAGACTCATACTTTCGCATTCTTCACATACTTGTTGAACGGATCCTGGGTTTTTTCTGGTTTGGATCACGTAGTAATGTGGGTCCACACTGAAACAGTTCATTAAACCTGGTTTCGCTCAATATTTTAGCGGATAACGCATGTTAGGTCTAGGTTAGGTCTGGGATTTGCTCTCATCAGGCTCATTCTTTCGCATATTTCTCATATTTGACGGCTAGATCCTGGGCTTTCTCTGGATTGCATCACGTAGTAATGAAGTACAACACTGAAACAGTCAATTAAACCTGGTTTCCATCAATATCTTAGAGGACAACGCAAGTTAGGTCTGGGATAGGTCTTGGATTTGCCCTCATCAGGCTCATACTTTCGCGTTTTTCACATACTTGTTGAACGGATCCTGGGTTTTTTCTGGTTTGGATCACGTAGTAATGTGGGCCCACACTGAAACAATCATTTAAACCTGGTCTTGATAAATATTTTAGAGGATAACGCTTGTTAGGTCTGGGATAGGTCTGGGATTTGCCCTCATCAGACTCATACTTTCGCACACTTCACATACTCGTTGAACAGATCCTGGGTTATTTTCTCGTTTGGATCACTTAGTAATGTGGTACCACACTGAAACAGTCGATTACACCATGTTTTGATCAATATTTTTGAGGATAACGCATGTTAGGTCTAGGTTAGGCCTAGGAATTTCACTCATCAGGCTCATACTTTCGCATTCTTCACATACTTGTTGAACGGATCCTGGGTTTTTTCTTGTTTGGATCACGTAGTAATGTGGGACCACACTGAAACAGTCAATTAAACCTGGTTTCGATCAATATTTTAGAGAATAATTCATGTTAGGTCTAGGTTAGGTCTGGGATTTGCCCTCATCAGACTCATACTTTCGCAAACTTCACATACTCGTTGAACAGATCCTGGGTTATTTTCTGGTTTGGATCACATAGTAATGTGGTACCACACTGAGACAGTCGATTAAACCAGGTTTCGATCAATATTTTTGAGGATAACGCATGGTAGGTCTAGGTTAGGCCTGGGATTTTCACTCATCAGACTCATACTTTCGCATTCTTCACATACTTGTTGAACGGATCCAGGGTTTTTTCTGGTTTATATCACGTAGTATTGTGGTACCAAACTGAAACAGTCGATTAAACCAGGTTTCGATCAATATTTTTGAGGATAACGCATGTTGGGTCTAGGTTGGGCCTGGGATTTTCACTCATCAGACTCATACTTTCGCATTCCTCACTTACTTGTTGAACGGATCCTGGGTTTTTTCTGGTTTATATCACGTAGTAATGTGGTACCACACTGAAACAGTCCATTAAACCTGGTTTGGATCAATATTTTAGAGGATAACGCATGTTAGGTCTAGTTTAGCCTTGGGATTTTCACCCATCAGACTCATACTTTCGCATTCTTCTCATACATGTTGAACTGATCCTGGGTTTTTTCTGGTTTGGATCACGTAGTAATGTGGTACCACACTGAAGCAGTCGATTAAACCTGGTTTCGATCAATATTTTAGAGAATAATTCATGTTAGGTCTAGGTTAGGTCTGGGATTTTCTCTCATCAGGCTCATTCTTTCGCATATTTCTCATACTTGAGGGCTAGATCCTGGGCTGTTTCTGGATTGTATCACGTAGTAATGTTGAACCACGCTGAAACAGTCAATTAAACCTGGTTTCGATCAATATTTTAGAGAATAATTCATGTTAGGTCTAGGTTAGGTCTGGGATTTGCTCTCATCAGGCTCATTCTTTCGCATATTTCTCATACATGTTGAACAGATCCTGGGTTTTTTCTGGTTTGGATCACGTAGTAATGTGGGACCACACTGAAACAATCAATTAAACCTGGTTTCCATCAATATTTTAGAGGACAACGCAAGTTAGGTCTGGGATAGGTCTGGGATTTGCCCTCATCAGGCTCATACTTTCGCGTTTTTCACATACTTGTTGAACAGATCCTGGGTTATTTTCTGGTTTGGATCACATAGTAATGTGGTACCACGCTGAAACAGTCAATTAAACCTGGTTTCAATCAATATTTTAGAGGATAACGCATGTTAGGCCTCGGTTAGGTCTGGGATTTTCACTCATCAGACTCATACTTTCGCATTCTTCACATACTTGTTGAACGGATCCTGGGTTTTTTCTGGTTTGGAACACGTAGTAATGTGGGACCACACTGAAACAGTTCATTAAACCTGGTTTCGCTCAATATTTTAGAGGATAACGCATGTTAGGTCTAGGTTAGGTCTGGGATTTGCTCTCATCAGGCTCATTCTTTCGCATATTTCTCATACTTGATGGCTAGATACTGGGCTTTTTCTGGATTGCATCACGTAGTAATGAAGTACAACACTGAAACAGTCAATTAAACCTGGTTTCCATCATTATCTTAGAGGACAACGCAAGTTAGGTCTGGGATAGGTCTGGGATTTGCCCTCATCAGGCTCATACTTTCCGCGTTTTTCACATACTTGTTGAACAGATCCTGGGTTTTTTCTGGTTTGGATCACGTAGTAGTGTGGGACCACACTGAAACAATCAATTAAACCTGATCTTGATAAATATTTTAGAGGATAACGCATGTTAGGTCTGGGATAGGTCTGGGATTTGCCCTCATCAGACCCATACTTTCGCATTCTTCACATACTTGTTGAACGGATCATGGGTTTTTTCTGGTTTGGATCACTTAGTAATGTGGGACCACACTGAAACAATCAATTAAACCTGGTCTTGATAAATATTTTAGAGGATAACGCATGTTAGGTCTGGGTTAGGTCTAGGATTTGCCCTCATCAGGCTCATACTTTCGCATATTTCTCATACTTCATGGCTAGATCCTGGGCTGTTTCTGGATTGTATCACGTAGTAATGTGGTACCACACTGAAACAGTCAATTAAACCTGGTTTCAATCAATATTTTAGAGGATAACGCATGTTAGGCCTCGGTTAGGTCTGGGATTTTCACTCATCAGACTCATACTTTCGCATTCTTCACATACTTGTTGAACGGATCCTGGGTTTTTTCTGGTTTGGAACACGTAGTAATGTGGGACCACACTGAAACAGTTCATTAAACCTGGTTTTGCTCAATATTTTAGAGGATAACGCATGTTAGGTCTAGGTTAGGTCTGGGATTTGCTCTCATCAGGCTCATTCTTTCGCATATTTCTCATACTTGATGGCTAGATCCTGGGCTTTTTCTGGATTGCATCACGTAGTAATGTAGTACCACACTGAAACAGTCAATGAAACCTGGTTTTCATCAATATTTTAGAGGACAACGCAAGTTAGGTCTAGGTAAGGCCTGAGATTTTCACTGATCAGACTCATACTTTCGCATTCTTCACATACTTGTTGAACGGATCCTGGGTTTTTTCTGGGTTGTATCACGTAGTAATGTGGTACCACGCTGAAACAGTCAATTAAACCTGGTTTCAATCAATATTTTACAGGATAACGCATGTTAGGTCTAGGTTAGCCCTGGGATTATCACTCATCAGACTCATACTTTCGTATTCTTCACATACTTGTTGAACGGATCCTGGGTTTTTTCTGGTTTGGATCACGTAGTAATGTGGTACCACACTGAAACAGTCGATTAAACCAGGTTTCGATCAATATTTTTGAGGATAACGAATATTAGGTCTATGTTAGGCCTGGGATTTTCACTCATTAGACTCATACTTTCGCATTCTTCACATACTTGTTGAACGGATCCTGGGTTTTTTCTGGTTTGGATCACGTAGTAATGTGGGACCACACTGAAACAGTCAATTAAACCTAGTTTCGATCAATATTTTAGAGAATAATTCATGTTAGGTCTAGGTTAGGTCTGGGATTTGCTCTCATCAGGCTCATACTTTCGCACACTTCACATACTCGTTTGACAGATCCTGGGTTATTTTCTGGTTTGGATCACGTAGTAATGTGGGACCACACTGAAACAGTCAATTAAACCTGGTTTCGATCAATATTTTAGAGAATAATTCATGTTAGGTCTGGGATAGGTCTGGGATTTGCCCTCATCAGGCTCATACTTTCGCGTTTTTCACATACTTGTTGAACAGATCCTGGGTTTTTTCTGGTTTGGATCACGTAGTAGTGTGGGACCACACTGAAACAATCAATTAAACCTGATCTTGATAAATATTTTAGGGGATAACATATGTTAGGTCTGGGATAGGTCTGGGATTTGCCCTCATCAGACTCAAACTTTCGCACAGTTCACATACTCGTTGAACAGATCCTGGGTTATTTTCTGGTTTGGATCACATAGTAATGTGGTACCACACTGAAACAGTCGATTAAACCTGGTTGCGATCAATATTTTAGAGGATAACGCATGTTAGGTCTAGGTTAGCCCTGGGCTTTTCACTCATCAGACTCATACTTTCGCATATTTCTCATACTTCATGGCTAGATCCTAGGCTGTTTCTGGATTGTATCACGTAGTAATTTGGTACCACGCTGAAACAGTCAATTAAACCAGGTTTCGATCAATATTTTTGAGGATAACGCATGTTAGGTCTTGGTTAGGTCTGGGATTTTCACTCATCAGACACATACTTTCGCATTCTTCACATACTTGTTGAACGGATCATGGGTTTTTTCTGGTTTGGATCACGTAGTAATGTGGGACCACACTGAAACAATCAATTAAACCTGGTCTTGATAAATATTTTAGAGGATAACGCATGTTGGGTCTGGGATAGGTCTAGGATTTGCCCTTATCAGGCTCATACTTTCGCATATTTCTCATACTTCATGGCTAGATCCTGGGCTATTTCTGGATTGGATCACGTAGTAATGTGGTACCACACTGAAACAGTCGATTAAACCTGGTTTCGATCAATATTTTAGAGAATAATTCATGTTAGGTCTAGGTTAGGTCTGGGATTTGCTCTCATCAGGCTCATTCTTTCGCATATTTCTCATACTTGATGGCTAGATCCTGGGCTTTTTCTGGATTGCATCACGTAGTAATGAAGTACAACACTGAAACAGTCAATTAAACCTGGTTTCCATCAATATCTTAGAGGACAACGCAAGTTAGGTCTGGGATAGGTCTGGGATTTGCCCTCATCAGGCTCATACTTTCGCGTTTTTCACATACTTGTTGAACAGATCCTGGGTTTTTTCTGGTTTGTATGACGTAGTAGTGTGGTACCACACTGAAAGAGTCCATTAAACCTGGTTTGGATCAATATTTTAGAGGATAACGCATGTTAGGTCTAGGTTAGCCCTGGGATTTTCACTAATCAGACTCATACTTTCGCAATCTTCACATACTTGCTGAACTGATCCTGGGTTTTTTCTGTTTTGGATCACGTAGTAATGTGGTACCACACTGAAACAGTCGATTAAACCTGGTTTCAATCAATATTTTAGAGGATAACGCAAGTTAGGTCTGGGATAGGTCTGGGATTTGACCCCATCAGACTCATACTTTCGCACACTTCACATACTCGTTGAACAGATCCTGGGTTATTTTCTGGTTTGGATAACATAGTAATGTGGTACCACACTGAAACAGTCGATTAAACCAGGTTTCGATCAATATTTTAGAGAATAATTCATGTGATGTCTAGGTTAGGTCTGGGATTTGCTCTCATCAGGCTCATTCTTTCGCATATTTCTCATACGTGTTGAACAGATCCTGGGTTTTTTCTGGTTTGGATCACTTAGTAATGTGGGACCACACTGAAACAATCAATTAAACCTGGTCTTGATAAATATTTCAGAGGATAACGCATGTTAGGTCTGGGTTAGGTCTAGGATTTGCCCTCATCAGGCTCATTCATTCGCATATTTCTCATACTTCATGACTAGATCCTGGGCTGTTTCTGGATTTTATCACGCAGTAATGTGGTACCACGCTGAAACAGTCAATTAAACCTGGTTTCAATCAATATTTTAGAGGATAACGCTTGTTAGGCCTCGGTTAGGTCTGGGATTTTCACTCATCAGACTCATACTTTCGCATTCTTCACATACTTGTTGAACGGATCCTGGGTTTTTTCTGGTTTGGATCACGTAGTAATGTGGGTCCACACTGAAACAGTTCATTAAACCTGGTTTCGCTCAATATTTTAGCGGATAACGCATGTTAGGTCTAGGTTAGGTCTGGGATTTGCTCTCATCAGGCTCATTCTTTCGCATATTTCTCATATTTGACGGCTAGATCCTGGGCTTTCTCTGGATTGCATCACGTAGTAATGAAGTACAACACTGAAACAGTCAATTAAACCTGGTTTCCATCAATATCTTAGAGGACAACGCAAGTTAGGTCTGGGATAGGTCTTGGATTTGCCCTCATCAGGCTCATACTTTCGCGTTTTTCACATACTTGTTGAACGGATCCTGGGTTTTTTCTGGTTTGGATCACGTAGTAATGTGGGCCCACACTGAAACAATCATTTAAACCTGGTCTTGATAAATATTTTAGAGGATAACTCTTGTTAGGTCTGGGATAGGTCTGGGATTTGCCCTCATCAGACTCATACTTTCGCACACTTCACATACTCGTTGAACAGATCCTGGGTTATTTTCTCGTTTGGATCACTTAGTAATGTGGTACCACACTGAAACAGTCGATTACACCATGTTTTGATCAATATTTTTGAGGATAACGCATGTTAGGTCTAGGTTAGGCCTAGGAATTTCACTCATCAGGCTCATACTTTCGCATTCTTCACATACTTGTTGAACGGATCCTGGGTTTTTTCTTGTTTGGATCACGTAGTAATGTGGGACCACACTGAAACAGTCAATTAAACCTGGTTTCGATCAATATTTTAGAGAATAATTCATGTTAGGTCTAGGTTAGGTCTGGGATTTGCCCTCATCAGACTCATACTTTCGCAAACTTCACATACTCGTTGAACAGATCCTGGGTTATTTTCTGGTTTGGATCACATAGTAATGTGGTACCACACTGAGACAGTCGATTAAACCAGGTTTCGATCAATATTTTTGAGGATAACGCATGTTAGGTCTTGGTTAGGTCTGGGATTTTCACTCATCAGACTCATACTTTCGCATTCTTCACATACTTGTTGATCGGATCATGGGTTTTTTCTGGTTTGGATCACGTAGTAATGTGGGACCACACTGAAACAATCAATTAAACCTGGTCTTGATAAATATTTTAGAGGATAACGCATGTTATGTCTGGGATTGGTCTGGGATTTGACCTCATCAGACTCACACTTTCGCACACTTCACATACTCGTTGAACAGATCCTGGGTATTTTCTGGTTTGGATCACGTAGTGATGTGGTACCACACTGAAACAGTCGATTAAACCTGGTTTCGATCAATATTTTAGAGAATAATTCATGTTAGGTCTAGGTTAGGTCTGGGATTTGCTCTCATCAGGCTCATTCTTTCGCATATTTCTCATACTTGATGGCTAGATCCTGGGCTTTTTCTGGATTGCATCACGTAGTAACGAAGTACAACACTGAAACAGTCAATTAAACCTGGTTTCCATCAATATCTTAGAGGACAACGCAAGTTAGGTCTGGGATAGGTCTGGGATTTGCCCCCATCAGGCTCATACTTTCGCGTTTTTCACATACTTGTTGAACAGATCCTGGGTTTTTTCTGGTTTGTATCACGTAGTAGTGTGGTACCACACTGAAAGAGTCCATTAAACCTGGTTTGGATCAATATTTTAGAGGATAACGCATGTTAGGTCTAGGTTAGCCCTGGGATTTTCACTCATCAGACTCATACTTTCGCAATCTTCACATACTTGTTGAACTGATCCTGGGTTTTTTCTGTTTTGGATCACGTAGTAATGTGGTACCACACTGAAACAGTCGATTAAACCTGGTTTCAATCAATATTTTAGAGGATAACGCAAGTTAGGTCTGGGATAGGTCTGGGATTTGACCCAATCAGACTCATACTTTCGCACACTTCACATACTCGTTGAACAGATCCTGGGTTATTTTCTGGTTTGGATAACATAGTAATGTGGTACCACACTGAAACAGTCGATTAAACCAGGTTTCGATCAATATTTTAGAGAATAATTCATGTGATGTCTAGGTTAGGTCTGGCATTTGCTCTCATCAGGCTCATTCTTTCGCATATTTCTCATACGTGTTGAACAGATCCTGTGTTTTTTCTGGTTTGGATCACTTAGTAATGTGGGACCACACTGAAACAATCAATTAAACCTGGTCTTGATAAATATTTCAGAGGATAACGCATGTTAGGTCTGGGTTAGGTCTAGGATTTGCCCTCATCAGGCTCATACTTTCGCATATTTCCCATACTTCATGGCTAGATCCTGGGCTGTTTCTGGATTGTATCACGTAGTAATGTGGTACCACGCTGAAACAGTCAATTAAACCTGGTTTCAATCAATATTTTAGAGGATAACGCATGTTAGGCCTCGGTTAGGTCTGGGATTTTCACTCATCAGACTCATACTTTCGCATTCTTCACATACTTGTTGAACGGATCCTGGGTTTTTTCTGGTTTGGATCACGTAGTAATGTGGGTCCACACTGAAACAGTTCATTAAACCTGGTTTCGCTCAATATTTTAGCGGATAACGCATGTTAGGTCTAGGTTAGGTCTGGGATTTGCTCTCATCAGTCTCATTCTTTCGCATATTTCTCATATTTGACGGCTAGATCCTGGGCTTTCTCTGGATTGCATCACGTAGTAATGAAGTACAACACTGAAACAGTCAATTAAACCTGGTTTCCATCAATATCTTAGAGGACAACGCAAGTTAGGTCTGGGATAGGTCTTGGATTTGCCCTCATCAGGCTCATACTTTCGCGTTTTTCACATACTTGTTGAACGGATCCTGGGTTTTTTCTGGTTTGGATCACGTAGTAATGTGGGCCCACACTGAAACAATCATTTAAACCTGGTCTTGATAAATATTTTAGAGGATAACGCATGTTAGGTCTGGGATAGGTCTGGGATTTGCCCTTATCAGACTCATACTTTCGCAAACTTCACATACTCTTTGAACAGATCCTGGGTTATTTTCTGGTTTGGATCACATAGTAATGTGGTACCACACTGAGACAGTCGATTAAACCAGGTTTCGATCAATATTTTTGAGGATAACGCATGTTAGGTCTTGGTTAGGTCTGGGATTTTCACTCATCAGACTCATACTTTCGCATTCTTCACATACTTGTTGATCGGATCATGGGTTTTTTCTGGTTTGGATCACGTAGTAATGTGGGACCACACTGAAACAATCAATTAAACCTGGTCTTGATAAATATTTTAGAGGATAACGCATGTTAGGTCTGGGATAGGTCGGGGATTAGCCCTCATCAGACTCATACTTTCGCACACTTCACATACTCGTTGAACAGATCCTGGGTTTTTTCTGGTTTGGATCACGTAGTAATGTGGAACCACACTGAAACAATCAATTAAACCTGGTCTTGATAAATATTTTGGAGGATAACGCATGTTAGGTCTGGGTTAGGTCTAGGATTAGCCCTCGTCAGGCTCATACTTTCGCATATTTCTCATACTTCATGGCTAGATCCTGGGCTATTTCTGGTTTGGATCACGTAGTAGTGTGGGACCACACTGAAACAATCAATTAAACCTGGTCTTGATAAATATTTTAGAGGATAACGCATGTTAGGTCTGGGATAGGTCTGGGATTTGCCCTTATCAGACTCATACTTTCGCACACTTCACATACTCGTTGAACAGATCCTGGGTTATTTTCTGGTTTGGATCACACAGTAATGTGGTACCACACTGAAAGTGTCGATTAAACCAGGTTTCGATCAATATTTTAGAGAATAATTCATGTTAGGTCTAGGTTAGGTCTGGGATTTGCTCACATCAGGCTCATTCTTTCGCATATTTCTCATACATGTTGAACAGATCCTGAGTTTTTCCTGGTTTGGATCACGTAGTAATGTGGGACCACACTGAACGAATCAATTAAACCTGGTCTTGATAAATATTTTAGAGGATAACGCATGTTAGGTCTGGGTTAGGTCTAGGATTTGCCCTCATCAGGATCATACTTTCGCATATTTCTCATACTTCATGGCTAGAACCTGGGCCGTTTCTGGATTGTATCACGTAGTAATGTGGTACCACGCTGAAACAGTCAATTAAACCTGGTTTCAATCAATATTTTAGAGGATAACGCATGTTAGGTCTAGGTTAGCCCTGGGATTTTCACTCATCAGACTCATACTTTCGCATTCTTCACATACTTGTTGAACTGATCCTGGGTTTTTTCTGGTTTGGATCACGTAGTAATGTGGTACCACACTGAAACAGTCGATTAAACCTGGTTTCGATCAATATTTTAGAGGATAGCGCAAGTTAAGTCTGGGATTGGTCTGGGATTTGACCTCATCAGACTCATACTTTCGCACACTTCACATACTCGTTGAACAGATCCTGGGTTATTTTCTGGTTTGGATCACATAGTAATGTGGTACCACACTGAAACAGTCGATTAAACCAGGTTTCGTTCAATATTTTTGAGGATAACGCATGTTAGGTCTAGGTTAGGCCTGGGATTTTCACTCATCAGACTCATACTTTCGCATTCTTCACATACTTGTTGAACGGATCCTGGGTTTTTTCTGGTTTGGATCACGTAGTAATGTGGGACCACACTGAAACAGTCGATTAAACCAGGTTTCGATCAATATTTTAGAGGATAACGCAAGTTAGGTCTGGGATAGGTCAAGGATTTGACCTCATCAGGCTCATTCTTTCGCATATTTCTCATACTTGATGGCTAGATCCTGGGCTTTTTCTGGATTGCTTCACGTAGTAATGAAGTACAACACTGAAACAGTCAATTAAACCTGGTTTCCATCAATATTTTAGAGAATAATTCATGTTAGGTCTAGGTTAGGTCTGGGATTTGCTCTCATCAGGCTCATTCTTTCGCATATTTCTCATACTTGATGGCTAGATCCTGGGCATTTTCTGGATTGCATCACGTAGTAATGTGGTACCACACTGAAACATTCAATTAAACCAGGTCTTGATAAATATTTTAGAGGATAACGCATGTTAGGTCTGGGTTAGGTCTAGGATTTGCCCTCATCAGGCTCATTCTTTCGCATATTTCTCATACTTGATGGCTAGATCCTGGGCTTTTTCTGGATTGCATCACTTAATAATGAAGTACAACACTAAAACAGTCAATTAAACCTGTTTTCGATCAATATTTTAGAGGATAACGGAAGTTAGGTCTGGGATAGGTCTAGGATTTGCCCACATCAGGCTCTTACTTTCGCATATTTCTCATACTTCATGGCTAGATCCTTGGCTGTTTCTGGATTGTATCACGTAGTAATGTGGTACCACGCTGAAACAGTCAATTAAACCTGGTTTCGATCAATATTTTAGAGAATAACGCATGTTAGGTCTGGGATAGGTCTAGGATTTGCCCTCATCAGGCTCTTACTTTCGCATTCTTCACATACTTGTTGAACGGATCCTGGGTTTTTTCCGGTTTCGATCACGTAGTAATGTGGTACCACACTGAAACATTCAATTAAACCTGGTCTTGATAAATATTTTAGAGAATAACGCATGTTAGGTCTGGGTTAGGTCTAGGATTTGCCCTCATCAGGCACATACTTTCGCATATTTCTCATACTTCATGGCTAGATCCTGGGCTATTTCTGGATTGGATCACGTAGTAATGTGGCACCACACTGAAACAATCAATTAAACCTGGTTTTGATCAATATTTTAGAGAATAATTCATGTTAGGTCTAGGTTAGGTCAGGGATTTGCTCTCATCAGGGTCATACTGCCGCAGTTTTAACATACTTGTTGAACGGATCCTGGGTTTTTTCTGGTTTGGTTCACGTAGTAATGTGGTACCACACTGAAACATTCAATTAAACCTGGTCTTGATAAATATTTTAGAGGATAACGCATGTTAGGTTTGGGTTAGGTCTAGGATTTGCCCTCATTAGGCTCATACTTTCGCATATTTCTCATACTTCATGGCTAGATCCTGGGCTTTTTCTGGATTGCACCACGTAGTAATGTATTACCACACTGAAACATTCAATTAAACTTGGTCTTGATAAATATTTCAGAGGATAACGCATGTTAGGTCTGGGTTAGGTCTACGATTTGCACTCATAAGGCTCATACTTTCGCGTTTTTCACATACCTGTTGAACAGATCCTGGGTTTTTTCTGGTTTGGATCACGTAGTCATGTGGTACCACACTGAAACAATCAATTAAACCTGGTCTTGATAAATATTTTAGAGGATAACGCATGTTAGGTCTGGGATAGGTCGGGGATTAGCCCTCATCAGACTCATACTTTCGCACACTTCACATACTCGTTGAACAGATCCTGGGTTTTTTCTGGTTTGGATCACGTAGTAATGTGGAACCACACTGAAACAATCAATTAAACCTGGTCTTGATAAATATTTTGGAGGATAACGCATGTTAGGTCTGGGTTAGGTCTAGGATTAGCCCTCGTCAGGCTCATACTTTCGCATATTTCTCATACTTCATGGCTAGATCCTGGGCTATTTCTGGTTTGGATCACGTAGTAATGTGGTACCACACTGAAACAGTCGATTAAACCTGGTTTCGATCAATATTTTAGAGGATAACGCAAGTTAGGTCTGGGATAGGTCTGGGATTTGACCTCATCAGACTCATACTTTCGCACACTTCACATACTCGTTGAACAGATCCCGGGTTATTTTCTGGTTTGGATCACACAGTAATGTGGTACCACACTGAAAGTGTCGATTAAACCAGGTTTCGATCAATATTTTAGAGAATAATTCATGTTAGGTCTAGGTTAGGTCTGGGATTTGCTCACATCAGGCTCATTCTTTCGCATATTTCTCATACATGTTGAACAGATCCTGAGTTTTTCCTGGTTTGGATCACGTAGTAATGTGGGACCACACTGAACGAATCAATTAAACCTGGTCTTGATAAATATTTTAGAGGATAACGCATGTTAGGTCTGGGTTAGGTCTAGGATTTGCCCTCATCAGGCTCATACTTTCGCATATTTCTCATACTTCATGGCTAGAACCTGGGCCGTTTCTGGATTGTATCACGTAGTAATGTGGTACCACGCTGAAACAGTCAATTAAACCTGGTTTCAATCAATATTTTAGAGGATAACGCATGTTAGGTCTAGGTTAGCCCTGGGATTTTCACTCATCAGACTCATACTTTCGCATTCTTCACATACTTGTTGAACTGATCCTGGGTTTTTTCTGGTTTGGATCACGTAGTAATGTGGTACCACACTGAAACAGTCGATTAAACCTGGTTTCGATCAATATTTTAGAGGATAGCGCAAGCTAAGTCTGGGATTGGTCTGGGATTTGACCTCATCAGACTCATACTTTCGCACACTTCACATACTCGTTGAACAGATCCTGGGTTATTTTCTGGTTTGGATCACATAGTAATGTGGTACCACACTGAAACAGTCGATTAAACCAGGTTTCGTTCAATATTTTTGAGGATAACGCATGTTAGGTCTAGGTTAGGCCTGGGATTTTCACTCATCAGACTCATACTTTCGCATTCTTCACATACTTGTTGAACGGATCCCGGGTTTTTTCTGGTTTGGATCACGTAGTAATGTGGGACCACACTGAAACAGTCGATTAAACCAGGTTTCGATCAATATTTTAGAGGATAACGCAAGTTAGGTCTGGGATAGGTCAAGGATTTGACCTCATCAGACTCATAATTTCGCACACTTTACATACTCCTTGAACAGATCCTGGGTTATTTTCTGGTTTGGATCACATAGTAATGTGGTACCACACTGAAACAGTCGATTAAACCTGCTTTTGATCAATATTTTAGAGAATAATTCATGTTAGGTCTAGGTTAGGTCAAGGATTTGCTCTCATCAGGCTCATTCTTTCGCATATTTCTCATACTTGATGGCTAGATCCTGGACTTTTTCTGGATTGCATCACGTAGTAATGAAGTACAACACTGAAACAGTCAATTAAACCAGGTTTCGATCAATATTTTAGAGAATAATTCATGTTAGGTCTAGGTTAGGTCTGGGATTTGCTCTCATCAGGCTCATTCTTTCGCATATTTCTCATACTTGATGGCTAGATCCTGGGCTTTTTCTGGATTGCTTCACGTAGTAATGAAGTACAACACTGAAACAGTCAATTAAACCTGGTTTCCATCAATATTTTAGAGAATAATTCATGTTAGGTCTAGGTTAGGTCTGGGATTTGCTCTCATCAGGCTCATTCTTTCGCATATTTCTCATACTTGATGGCTAGATCCTGGGCATTTTCTGGATTGCATCACGTAGTAATGTGGTACCACACTGAAACATTCAATTAAACCAGGTCTTGATAAATATTTTAGAGGATAACGCATGTTAGGTCTGGGTTAGGTCTAGGATTTGCCCTCATCAGGCTCATTCTTTCGCATATTTCTCATACTTGATGGCTAGATCCTGGGCTTTTTCTGGATTGCATCACTTAATAATGAAGTACAACACTAAAACAGTCAATTAAACCTGTTTTCGATCAATATTTTAGAGGATAACGGAAGTTAGGTCTGGGATAGGTCTAGGATTTGCCCACATCAGGCTCTTACTTTCGCATATTTCTCATACTTCATGGCTAGATCCTGGGCTGTTTCTGGATTGTATCACGTAGTAATGTGGTACCACGCTGAAACAGTCAATTAAACCTGGTTTCGATCAATATTTTAGAGAATAAAGCATGTTAGGTCTGGGATAGGTCTAGGATTTGCCCTCATCAGGCTCTTACTTTCGCATTCTTCACATACTTGTTGAACGGATCCTGGGTTTTTTCCGGTTTCGATCACGTAGTAATGTGGTACCACACTGAAACATTCAATTAAACCTGGTCTTGATAAATATTTTAGAGAATAACGCATGTTAGGTCTGGGTTAGGTCTAGGATTTGCCCTCATCAGGCACATACTTTCGCATATTTCTCATACTTCATGGCTAGATCCTGGGCTATTTCTGGATTGGATCACGTAGTAATGTGGCACCACACTGAAACAATCAATTAAACCTGGTTTTGATCAATATTTTGGAGAATAATTCATGTTAGGTCTAGGTTAGGTCAGGGATTTGCTCTCATCAGGGTCATACTGCCGCAGTTTTAACATACTTGTTGAACGGATCCTGGGTTTTTTCTGGTTTGGTTCACGTAGTAATGTGGTACCACACTGAAACATTCAATTAAACCTGGTCTTGATAAATATTTTAGAGGATAACGCATGTTAGGTTTGGGTTAGGTCTAGGATTTGCCCTCATTAGGCTCATACTTTCGCATATTTCTCATACTTCATGGCTAGATCCTGGGCTTTTTCTGGATTGCATCACGTAGTAATGTATTACCACACTGAAACATTCAATTAAACTTGGTCTTGATAAATATTTCAGAGGATAACGCATGTTAGGTCTGGGTTAGGTCTAGGATTTGCACTCATAAGGCTCATACTTTCGCGTTTTTCACATACCTGTTGAACAGATCCTGGGTTTTTTCTGGTTTGGATCACGTAGTCATGTGGTACCACACTGAAACAGTCCATTAAACCTGGTTGCGATCAATGTTTTAGAGGATAACGCATGTTAGGTCTGGGTTAGGTCTAGTATTTGCCCTCGTCAGGCTCATTCTTTCGCATATTTCTCAAACTTGATGGCTAGATCCTGGGCTTTTTCTGGATTGCATCACGTAGTAATGTAGTGCCACACTGAAACATTCAATTAAACCTGGTCTTGATAAATATTTCAGAGGATAACGCATGTTAGGTCTGGGTTAGGTCTAGGATTTGCACTCATCAGGCTCATACTTTCGCATATTTCTCATACTTCATGGCTAGATCCTGGGCTGTTTCTGGATTGTATCACGTAGTAATGAAGTACAACACTGAAACAGTCAATTGAACCTGGTCTCCATCAATATCTTAGAGGACAACGCAAGTTAGGTCTGGGATAGGTCTTGGATTTGCCCTCATCGGGCTCATACTTTCGCATATTTCTCATACTTCATGGCTAGATCCTGGGCTATTTCTGGATTGGATCACGTAGTAAAGTGGTACCACACTGAAACATTCAATGAAACCTGGTCTGGATAAATATTTTAGAGGATAACGCATCTTAGGTCTGGGTTAGGTCTAAGATTTGCCCTCATCAGGCTCACAGTTTAGCGTTTTTCGCATACTTGTTGAACAGATCCTGGGTTTTTTCTGGTTTGGATCACGAAGTAGTGTGGTACCACACTGAAACAGTCCATTAAACCTGGTTTCGCTCAATATTTTAGAGGATAACGCATGTTAGGTCTAGGTTAGGTCTGGGATTTGCCCTCATCAGGCTCTTACTTTCGCATATTTCGCACACTTGATGGCTAGATCCTGGGCTTTTTCTAGATTGCATCACGTAGTAATGTAGTACCACACTGAAACAGTCAATGAAACCAGGTTTCCATGAATATTTTAGAAGACAACGCAAGTTAGGTCTAGGTAAGTCCTGAGATTTTCACTGATCAGACTCATACTTTCGCATTCTTCCCATACTTGTTGAACGGATCCTGGGTTTTTTCTGGTTTGGATGACGTAGTAATGTGGTACCACACTGAAACATTCAATTAAACCTTGTCTTGATAAATATTTTAGAGAATAACGCATGTTAGGTCTGGGTTAGGTCTAGGATTTGCCCTCATCAGGCTCATACTTTCGCATATTTCTCATACTTCATGGCTAGCTCCTGGGCTATTTCTGGATTGGATCACGTAGTAAAGTGGTACCACACTGAAACATTCAATGAAACCTGGTCTGGATAAATATCTTAGAGGATAACGCATGTTAGGTCAAGGTTAGGTCTAAGATTTGCCCTCATCAGGCTCACAGTTTCGCGTTTTTCACATACTTGTTGAACAGATCCTGGGTTTTTTCTGGTTTGGATCACGTAGTAATGTGGGACCACACTGAAACAGTCAAGTAAACCTGGTTTCGATCAATATTTTAGAGAATAATTCATGTTAGGTCTAGGATAGGTCTGGGATTTGCTCTCATCAGGCTCATTCTTCCGCATATTTCTCATACATGTTGAACAGACCCTGGGTATTTTCTGGCATGGAACACGTAGTAATGTGGGACCACACTGAAACAATCAATTAAATCTGGTCTTGATAAATATTTTAGAGGATAACGCATGTTAGGTCTGGGTTAGGTCTAGGATTTGCTCTCATCAGGCTCACAGTTTAGCGTTTTTCGCATACTTGTTGAACAGATCCTGGGTTTTTTCTGGTTTGGATCACGAAGTAGTGTGGTACCACACTGAAACAGTCCATTAAACCTGGTTTCGCTCAATATTTTACAGGATAACGCATGTTAGGTCTAGGTCAAGTCTGGGATTTGCTCTCATCAGGCTCATTCTTTCGCATATTTCTCATACTTGATGGCTAGATCCTGGGCTTTTTCTGGATTGCATCACGTAATAATGTAGTACCACACTGAAACAGTCAATGAAACCTGGTTTCCATCAATATTTTAGAGGACAACGCAAGTTAGGTCTAGGTAAGGCCTGAGATTTTCACTGATCAGACTCATACTTTCGCATTCTTCACATACTTGTTGAACGGATCCAGGGTTTTTTCTGGTTTTGATCACGTAGTAATGTGGTACCACACTGAAACATTCAATTAAACCTGGTCTTGATAAATATTTTAGAGGATAACGCATGTTAGGTCTGGGATAGGTCGGGGATTAGCCCTCATCAGACTCATACTTTCGCACACTTCACATACTCGTTGAACAGATCCTGGGTTTTTTCTGGTTTGGATCACGTAGTAATGTGGAACCACACTGAAACAATCAATTAAACCTGGTCTTGATAAATATTTTGGAGGATAACGCATGTTAGGTCTGGGTTAGGTCTAGGATTAGCCCTCGTCAGGCTCATACTTTCGCATATTTCTCATACTTCATGGCTAGATCCTGGGCTATTTCTGGTTTGGATCACGTAGTAATGTGGTACCACACTGAAACAGTCGATTAAACCTGGTTTCGATCAATATTTTAGAGGATAACGCAAGTTAGGTCTGGGATAGGTCTGGGATTTGACCTCATCAGACTCATACTTTCGCACACTTCACATACTCGTTGAACAGATCCCGGGTTATTTTCTGGTTTGGATCACACAGTAATGTGGTACCACACTGAAAGTGTCGATTAAACCAGGTTTCGATCAATATTTTAGAGAATAATTCATGTTAGGTCTAGGTTAGGTCTGGGATTTGCTCACATCAGGCTCATTCTTTCGCATATTTCTCATACATGTTGAACAGATCCTGAGTTTTTCCTGGTTTGGATCACGTAGTAATGTGGGACCACACTGAACGAATCAATTAAACCTGGTCTTGATAAATATTTTAGAGGATAACGCATGTTAGGTCTGGGTTAGGTCTAGGATTTGCCCTCATCAGGCTCATACTTTCGCATATTTCTCATACTTCATGGCTAGAACCTGGGCCGTTTCTGGATTGTATCACGTAGTAATGTGGTACCACGCTGAAACAGTCAATTAAACCTGGTTTCAATCAATATTTTAGAGGATAACGCATGTTAGGTCTAGGTTAGCCCTGGGATTTTCACTCATCAGACTCATACTTTCGCATTCTTCACATACTTGTTGAACTGATCCTGGGTTTTTTCTGGTTTGGATCACGTAGTAATGTGGTACCACACTGAAACAGTCGATTAAACCTGGTTTCGATCAATATTTTAGAGGATAGCGCAAGTTAAGTCTGGGATTGGTCTGGGATTTGACCTCATCAGACTCATACTTTCGCACACTTCACATACTCGTTGAACAGATCCTGGGTTATTTTCTGGTTTGGATCACATAGTAATGTGGTACCACACTGAAACAGTCGATTAAACCAGGTTTCGTTCAATATTTTTCAGGATAACGCATGTTAGGTCTAGGTTAGGCCTGGGATTTTCACTCATCAGACTCATACTTTCGCATTCTTCACATACTTGTTGAACGGATCCTGGGTTTTTTCTGGTTTGGATCACGTAGTAATGTGGGACCACACAGAAACAGTCGATTAAACCAGGTTTCGATCAATATTTTAGAGGATAACGCAAGTTAGGTCTGGGATAGGTCAAGGATTTGACCTCATCAGACTCATAATTTCGCACACTTTACATACTCCTTGAACAGATCCTGGGTTATTTTCTGGTTTGGATCACATAGTAATGTGGTACCACACTGAAACAGTCGATTAAACCTGCTTTTGATCAATATTTTAGAGAATAATTCATGTTAGGTCTAGGTTAGGTCAAGGATTTGCTCTCATCAGGCTCATTCTTTCGCATATTTCTCATACTTGATGGCTAGATCCTGGACTTTTTCTGGATTGCATCACGTAGTAATGAAGTACAACACTGAAACAGTCAATTAAACCTGGTTTCGATCAATATTTTAGAGAATAATTCATGTTAGGTCTAGGTTAGGTCTGGGATTTGCTCTCATCAGGCTCATTCTTTCGCATATTTCTCATACTTGATGGCTAGATCCTGGGCTTTTTCTGGATTGCTTCACGTAGTAATGAAGTACAACACTGAAACAGTCAATTAAACCTGGTTTCCATCAATATTTTAGAGAATAATTCATGTTAGGTCTAGGTTAGGTCTGGGATTTGCTCTCATCAGGCTCATTCTTTCGCATATTTCTCATACTTGATGGCTAGATCCTGGGCATTTTCTGGATTGCATCACGTAGTAATGTGGTACCACACTGAAACATTCAATTAAACCAGGTCTTGATAAATATTTTAGAGGATAACGCATGTTAGGTCTGGGTTAGGTCTAGGATTTGCCCTCATCAGGCTCATTCTTTCGCATATTTCTCATACTTGATGGCTAGATCCTGGGCTTTTTCTGGATTGCATCACTTAATAATGAAGTACAACACTAAAACAGTAAATTAAACCTGTTTTCGATCAATATTTTAGAGGAGAACGGAAGTTAGGTCTGGGATAGGTCTAGGATTTGCCCACATCAGGCTCTTACTTTCGCATATTTCTCATACTTCATGGCTAGATCCTGGGCTGTTTCTGGATTGTATCACGTAGTAATGTGGTACCACACTGAAACAGTCGATTAAACCTGGTTTCGATCAATATTTTAGAGGATAACGCAAGTTAGGTCTGGGATAGGTCTGGGATTTGACCTCATCAGACTCATACTTTCGCACACTTCACATACTCGTTGAACAGATCCCGGGTTATTTTCTGGTTTGGATCACACAGTAATGTGGTACCACACTGAAAGTGTCGATTAAACCAGGTTTCGATCAATATTTTAGAGAATAATTCATGTTAGGTCTAGGTTAGGTCTGGGATTTGCTCACATCAGGCTCATTCTTTCGCATATTTCTCATACATGTTGAACAGATCCTGAGTTTTTCCTGGTTTGGATCACGTAGTAATGTGGGACCACACTGAACGAATCAATTAAACCTGGTCTTGATAAATATTTTAGAGGATAACGCATGTTAGGTCTGGGTTAGGTCTAGGATTTGCCCTCATCAGGCTCATACTTTCGCATATTTCTCATACTTCATGGCTAGAACCTGGGCCGTTTCTGGATTGTATCACGTAGTAATGTGGTACCACGCTGAAACAGTCAATTAAACCTGGTTTCAATCAATATTTTAGAGGATAACGCATGTTAGGTCTAGGTTAGCCCTGGGATTTTCACTCATCAGACTCATACTTTCGCATTCTTCACATACTTGTTGAACTGATCCTGGGTTTTTTCTGGTTTGGATCACGTAGTAATGTGGTACCACACTGAAACAGTCGATTAAACCTGGTTTCGATCAATATTTTAGAGGATAGCGCAAGTTAAGTCTGGGATTGGTCTGGGATTTGACCTCATCAGACTCATACTTTCGCACACTTCACATACTCGTTGAACAGATCCTGGGTTATTTTCTGGTTTGGATCACATAGTAATGTGGTACCACACTGAAACAGTCGATTAAACCAGGTTTCGTTCAATATTTTTCAGGATAACGCATGTTAGGTCTAGGTTAGGCCTGGGATTTTCACTCATCAGACTCATACTTTCGCATTCTTCACATACTTGTTGAACGGATCCTGGGTTTTTTCTGGTTTGGATCACGTAGTAATGTGGGACCACACAGAAACAGTCGATTAAACCAGGTTTCGATCAATATTTTAGAGGATAACGCAAGTTAGGTCTGGGATAGGTCAAGGATTTGACCTCATCAGACTCATAATTTCGCACACTTTACATACTCCTTGAACAGATCCTGGGTTATTTTCTGGTTTGGATCACATAGTAATGTGGTACCACACTGAAACAGTCGATTAAACCTGCTTTTGATCAATATTTTAGAGAATAATTCATGTTAGGTCTAGGTTAGGTCAAGGATTTGCTCTCATCAGGCTCATTCTTTCGCATATTTCTCATACTTGATGGCTAGATCCTGGACTTTTTCTGGATTGCATCACGTAGTAATGAAGTACAACACTGAAACAGTCAATTAAACCTGGTTTCGATCAATATTTTAGAGAATAATTCATGTTAGGTCTAGGTTAGGTCTGGGATTTGCTCTCATCAGGCTCATTCTTTCGCATATTTCTCATACTTGATGGCTAGATCCTGGGCTTTTTCTGGATTGCTTCACGTAGTAATGAAGTACAACACTGAAACAGTCAATTAAACCTGGTTTCCATCAATATTTTAGAGAATAATTCATGTTAGGTCTAGGTTAGGTCTGGGATTTGCTCTCATCAGGCTCATTCTTTCGCATATTTCTCATACTTGATGGCTAGATCCTGGGCATTTTCTGGATTGCATCACGTAGTAATGTGGTACCACACTGAAACATTCAATTAAACCAGGTCTTGATAAATATTTTAGAGGATAACGCATGTTAGGTCTGGGTTAGGTCTAGGATTTGCCCTCATCAGGCTCATTCTTTCGCATATTTCTCATACTTGATGGCTAGATCCTGGGCTTTTTCTGGATTGCATCACTTAATAATGAAGTACAACACTAAAACAGTAAATTAAACCTGTTTTCGATCAATATTTTAGAGGAGAACGGAAGTTAGGTCTGGGATAGGTCTAGGATTTGCCCACATCAGGCTCTTACTTTCGCATATTTCTCATACTTCATGGCTAGATCCTGGGCTGTTTCTGGATTGTATCACGTAGTAATGTGGTACCACGCTGAAACAGTCAATTAAACCTGGATTCGATCAATATTTTAGAGAATAACGCATGTTAGGTCTAGGTTAGCCCTGGGATTTTCACTCATCAGACTCATACTTTCGCATTCTTCACATACTTGTTGAACTGATCCTGGGTTTTTTCTGGTTTGGATCACGTAGTAATGTGGTACCACACTGAAACAGTCGATTAAACCTGGTTTCGATCAATATTTTAGAGGATAGCGCAAGTTAAGTCTGGGATTGGTCTGGGATTTGACCTCATCAGACTCATACTTTCGCACACTTCACATACTCGTTGAACAGATCCTGGGTTATTTTCTGGTTTGGATCACATAGTAATGTGGTACCACACTGAAACAGTCGATTAAACCAGGTTTCGTTCAATATTTTTGAGGATAACGCATGTTAGGTCTAGGTTAGGCCTGGGATTTTCACTCATCAGACTCATACTTTCGCATTCTTCACATACTTGTTGAACGGATCCTGGGTTTTTTCTGGTTTGGATCACGTAGTAATGTGGGACCACACAGAAACAGTCGATTAAACCAGGTTTCGATCAATATTTTAGAGGATAACGCAAGTTAGGTCTGGGATAGGTCAAGGATTTGACCTCATCAGACTCATAATTTCGCACACTTTACATACTCCTTGAACAGATCCTGGGTTATTTTCTGGTTTGGATCACATAGTAATGTGGTACCACACTGAAACAGTCGATTAAACCTGCTTTTGATCAATATTTTAGAGAATAATTCATGTTAGGTCTAGGTTAGGTCAAGGATTTGCTCTCATCAGGCTCATTCTTTCGCATATTTCTCATACTTGATGGCTAGATCCTGGACTTTTTCTGGATTGCATCACGTAGTAATGAAGTACAACACTGAAACAGTCAATTAAACCTGGTTTCGATCAATATTTTAGAGAATAATTCATGTTAGGTCTAGGTTAGGTCTGGGATTTGCTCTCATCAGGCTCATTCTTTCGCATATTTCTCATACTTGATGGCTAGATCCTGGGCTTTTTCTGGATTGCTTCACGTAGTAATGAAGTACAACACTGAAACAGTCAATTAAACCTGGTTTCCATCAATATTTTAGAGAATAATTCATGTTAGGTCTAGGTTAGGTCTGGGATTTGCTCTCATCAGGCTCATTCTTTCGCATATTTCTCATACTTGATGGCTAGATCCTGGGCATTTTCTGGATTGCATCACGTAGTAATGTGGTACCACACTGAAACATTCAATTAAACCAGGTCTTGATAAATATTTTAGAGGATAACGCATGTTAGGTCTGGGTTAGGTCTAGGATTTGCCCTCATCAGGCTCATTCTTTCGCATATTTCTCATACTTGATGGCTAGATCCTGGGCTTTTTCTGGATTGCATCACTTAATAATGAAGTACAACACTAAAACAGTAAATTAAACCTGTTTTCGATCAATATTTTAGAGGAGAACGGAAGTTAGGTCTGGGATAGGTCTAGGATTTGCCCACATCAGGCTCTTACTTTCGCATATTTCTCATACTTCATGGCTAGATCCTGGGCTGTTTCTGGATTGTATCACGTAGTAATGTGGTACCACGCTGAAACAGTCAATTAAACCTGGATTCGATCAATATTTTAGAGAATAACGCATGTTAGGTCTGGGATAGGTCGGGGATTAGCCCTCATCAAACTCATACTTTCGCACACTTCACATACTCGTTGAACAGATCCTGGGTTTTTTCTGGTTTGGATCACGTAGTAATGTGGAACCACACTGAAACAATCAATTAAACCTGGTCTTGATAAATATTTTGGAGGATAACGCATGTTAGGTCTGGGTTAGGTCTAGGATTAGCCCTCGTCAGGCTCATACTTTCGCATATTTCTCATACTTCATGGCTAGATCCTGGGCTATTTCTGGTTTGGATCACGTAGTAATGTGGTACCACACTGAAACAGTCGATTAAACCTGGTTTCGATCAAGATTTTAGAGAATAATTCATGTTAGGTCTAGGTTAGGTCAGGGATTTGCTCTCATCAGGGTCATACTGCCGCAGTTTTAACATACTTGTTGAACGGATCCTGGGTTTTTTCTGGTTTGGTTCACGTAGTAATGTGGTACCACACTGAAACATTCAATTAAACCTGGTCTTGATAAATATTTTAGAGGATAACGCATGTTAGGTTTGGGTTAGGTCTAGGATTTGCCCTCATTAGGCTCATACTTTCGCATATTTCTCATACTTCATGGCTAGATCCTGGGCTTTTTCTGGATTGCATCACGTAGTAATGTATTACCACACTGAAACATTCAATTAAACTTGGTCTTGATAAATATTTCAGAGGATAACGCATGTTAGGTCTGGGTTAGGTCTAGGATTTGCACTCATAAGGCTCATACTTTCGCGTTTTTCACATACCTGTTGAACAGATCCTGGGTTTTTTCTGGTTTGGATCACGTAGTCATGTGGTACCACACTGAAACAGTCCATTAAACCTGGTTGCGATCAATGTTTTAGAGGATAACGCATGTTAGGTCTGGGTTAGGTCTAGTATTTGCCCTCGTCAGGCTCATTCTTTCGCATATTTCTCAAACTTGATGGCTAGATCCTGGGCTTTTTCTGTATTGCATCACGTAGTAGTGTAGTGCCACACTGAAACATTCAATTAAACCTGGTCTTGATAAATATTTCGGAGGATAACGCATGTTAGGTCTGGGTTAGGTCTAGGATTTGCACTCATCAGGCTCATACTTTCGCATATTTCTCATACTTCATGGCTAGATCCTGGGCTGTTTCTGGATTGTATCACGTAGTAATGAAGTACAACACTGAAACAGTCAATTGAACCTGGTCTCCATCAATATCTTAGAGGACAACGCAAGTTAGGTCTGGGATAGGTCTTGGATTTGCCCTCATCGGGCTCATACTTTCGCATATTTCTCATACTTCATGGCTAGATCCTGGGCTATTTCTGGATTGGATCACGTAGTAAAGTGGTACCACACTGAAACATTCAATGAAACCTGGTCTGGATAAATATTTTAGAGGATAACGCATCTTAGGTCTGGGTTAGGTCTGAGATTTGCCCTCATCAGGCTCACAGTTTAGCGTTTTTCGCATACTTGTTGAACAGATCCTGGGTTTTTTCTGGTTTGGATCACGAAGTAGTGTGGTACCACACTGAAACAGTCCATTAAACCTGGTTTCGCTCAATATTTTAGAGGATAACGCATGTTAGGTCTAGGTTAGGTCTGGGATTTGCCCTCATCAGGCTCTTACTTTCGCATATTTCGCACACTTGATGGCTAGATCCTGGGCTTTTTCTAGATTGCATCACGTAGTAATGTAGTACCACACTGAAACAGTCAATGAAACCAGGTTTCCATGAATATTTTAGAAGACAACGCAAGTTAGGTCTAGGTAAGTCCTGAGATTTTCACTGATCAGACTCATACTTTCGCATTCTTCCCATACTTGTTGAACGGATCCTGGGTTTTTTCTGGTTTGGATGACGTAGTAATGTGGTACCACACTGAAACATTCAATTAAACCTTGTCTTGATAAATATTTTAGAGAATAACGCATGTTAGGTCTGGGTTAGGTCTTGGATTTGCCCTCATCGGGCTCATACTTTCGCATATTTCTCATACTTCATGGCTAGATCCTGGGCTATTTCTGGATTGGATCACGTAGTAAAGTGGTACCACACTGAAACATTCAATGAAACCTGGTCTGGATAAATATTTTAGAGGATAACGCATGTTAGGTCTGGGTTAGGTCTAGGATTTGCTCTCATCAGGCTCACAGTTTAGCGTTTTTCGCATACTTGTTGAACAGATCCTGGGTTTTTTCTGGTTTGGATCACGAAGTAGTGTGGTACCACACTGAAACAGTCCATTAAACCTGGTTTCGCTCAATATTTTACAGGATAACGCATGTTAGGTCTAGGTTAAGTCTGGGATTTGCTCTCATCAGGCTCATTCTTTCGCATATTTCTCATACTTGATGGCTAGATCCTGGGCTTTTTCTGGATTGCATCACGTAATAATGTAGTACCACACTGAAACAGTCAATGAAACCTGGTTTCCATCAATATTTTAGAGGACAACGCAAGTTAGGTCTAGGTAAGGCCTGAGATTTTCACTGATCAGACTCATACTTTCGCATTCTTCACATACTTGTTGAACGGATCCAGGGTTTTTTCTGGTTTTGATCACGTAGTAATGTGGTACCACACTGAAACATTCAATTAAACCTGGTCTTGATAAATATTTTAGAGAATCACGCATGTTAGGTCTGGGTTAGGTCTAGGATTTGCCCTCATCGGGCTCATACTTTCGCATATTTCTCATACTTCATGGCTAGATCCTGGGCTATTTCTGGATTGGATCACGTAGTAATGTGGCACCACACTGAAACAGTCAATTAAACCTGGTTTTGATCAATATTTTAGAGAATAATTCATGTTAGGTCTAGGTTAGGTCAGGGATTTGCTCTCATCAGGCTCATTCTTTCGCATATTTCTCATACTTGATGGCTAGATCCTGGGCTTTTTCTGGATTGCATCACGTAGTAATGAAGTACAACACTGAAACAGTCAATTAAACTTGGTTTCCATCAATATTTTAGAGGACAACGCATGTTAGGTCTAGGTTAGGCCTGGGATTTGCTCTCATCAGGGTCATACTGCCGCAGTTTTAACATACTTGTTGAACGGATCCTGGGTTTTTTCTGGTTTGGTTCACGTAGTAAAGTGGTACCACACTGAAACATTCAATGAAACCTGGTCTGGATAAATATTTTAGAGGATAACGCATGTTAGGTCTGGGATAGGTCTAGGATTTGCCCTCATCAGGGTCATACTGTCGCAGTTTTAGCATACTTGTTGAACGGATCCTGGGTTTTTTCTGGTTTGGTTCACGTAGTAATGTGGTACCACACTGAAACATTCAATTAAACCTGGTCTTGATAAATATTTTAGTGGATAACGCATGTTAGGTTTGGGTTAGGTCTAGGATTTGCACTCGTCAGGCTCATACTTTCGCATATTTCTCATACTTCATGGCTAGATCCTGGGCTGTTTCTGGATTGTATCACGTAGTAATGTGGTACCACGCTGAAACAGTCGATTAAACCTGGTTTCGATCAATATTTTAGAGGATAACGCAAGTTAAGTCTGGGATAGGTCTGGGATTTGACCTCATCAGACTCATACATTCGCGTTTTCACATACTTGTTGAACAGATCCTGGGTTTTTTCTGGTTTGGATCACGTAGTAGTGTGGTACCACACTGAAACAGTCCATTAAACCTGGTTGCGATCAATATTTTAGAGGATAACGCATGTTAGGTCTGGGTTAGGTCTAGTATTTGCCCTCATCAGGCTCATTCTTTCGCATATTTCTCAAACTTGATGGCTAGATCCTGGGCTTTTTCTGGTTTGCATCACGTAGTAATGTAGTACCACTCTGAAACATTCAATTAAACCTGGTCATGATAAATATTTCAGAGGATAACGAATGTTAGGTCTGGGTTAGGTCTAGGATTTGCACTCATCAGGCTCATACTTTCGCATATTTCTCATACTTCATAGCTAGATCCTGGGCTTTTTCTGGATTGCATCACGTAGTAATGAAGTACAACACTGAAACAGTCAATTGAACCTGGTCTCCATCAATATCTTAGAGGACAACGCAAGTTAGGTCTGGGATAGGTCTTGGATTTGCCCTCATCAGGCTCATACTTTCGCATATTTCTCATACTTCATGGCTAGATCCTGGGCTATTTCTGGATTGGATCACGTAGTAAAGTGGTACCACACTGAAACATTCAATGAAACCTGGTCTGGATAAATATTTTAGAGGATAACGCATGTTAGGTCTGGGATAGGTCTAGGATTTGCCCTCATCAGGCTCTTACTTTCACATATTTCTCATACTTCATGGCTAGATCCTGGGCTTTTTCTTGATCGCATAACGTAGTAATGAAGTACAACACTGAAACAGTCCATTAAACCTGGTTGCGGTCAATATTTTAGAGGTTAACGCATGTTAGGTCTGGGTTAGCTCTAGGATTTGCCCTCATCAGGCTCATTCTTTCGCATATTTCTCAAACTTCATGGCTAGATCCTGGGCTTTTTCTGGATTGCATCACGTAGTAATGTGGTACCACACTGAAACATTCAATTAAACCTGGTCTTGATAAATATTTTAGAGGATAACGCATGTTAGGTCTGGGTTAGGTCTAGGATTTGCTCTCATCAGACTCATACTTTCGCATTCTTCACATACTTGTTGAACGGATCCTGGGTTTTTTCTGGTTTGGATCACGTAGTAAAGTGGTACCACACTGAAACATTCAATGAAACCTGGTCTGGATAAATATCTTAGAGGATAACGCATGTTAGGTCAAGGTTAGGTCTGGGATTTGCTCTCATCAGGCTCATTCTTTCGCATATTTCTCATACTTGATGGCTAGATCCTGGGCTTTTTCTGGATTGCATCACGTAATAATGTAGTACCACACTGAAACAGTCAATGAAACCTGGTTTCCATCAATATTTTAGAGGACAACGCAAGTTAGGTCTAGGTAAGGCCTGAGATTTTCACTGATCAGACTCATACTTTCGCATTCTTCACATACTTGTTGAACGGATCCAGGGTTTTTTCTGGTTTTGATCACGTAGTAATGTGGTACCACACTGAAACATTCAATTAAACCTGGTCTTGATAAATATTTTAGAGAATAACGCATGTTAGGTCTGGGTTAGGTCTAGGATTTGCCCTCATCGGGCTCATACTTTCGCATATTTCTCATACTTCATGGCTAGATCCTGGGCTATTTCTGGATTGGATCACGTAGTAATGTGGCACCACACTGAAACAGTCAATTAAACCTGGTTTTGATCAATATTTTAGAGAATAATTCATGTTAGGTCTAGGTTAGGTCAGGGATTTGCTCTCATCAGGCTCATTCTTTCGCATATTTCTCATACTTGATGGCTAGATCCTGGGCTTTTTCTGGATTGCATCACGTAGTAATGAAGTACAACACTGAAACAGTCAATTAAACTTGGTTTCCATCAATATTTTAGAGGACAACGCATGTTAGGTCTAGGTTAGGCCTGGGATTTGCTCTCATCAGGGTCATTCTTTCGCATATTTCTCAAACTTCATGGCTAGATCCTGGGCTTTTTCTGGATTGCATCACGTAGTAATGTGGTACCACACTGAAACATTCAATTAAACCTGGTCTTGATAAATATTTTAGAGGATAACGCATGTTAGGTCTGGGTTAGGTCTAGGATTTGCTCTCATCAGACTCATACTTTCGCATTCTTCACATACTTGTTGAACGGATCCTGGGTTTTTTCTGGTTTGGATCACGTAGTAATGTGGGACCACACTGAAACAGTCAATTAAACCTGGTTTCGATCAATATTTTAGAGGATAACGCATGTTAGGTCTGGGTTAGGTCTAGGATTTGCCCTCATCAGGCTCTTACTTTCGCATATTTCTCATACTTGAAGGCTAGATCCTGGTCTGTTTCTGGATTGTATCACGTAGTAATTTGGTACCACGCTGAAACAGTCAATTAAACCAGGTTTCGATCAATATTTTTAAGGATAACGCATGTTAGGTCTTGGTTAGGTCTGGGATTTGACCTCATCAGACTCACACTTTCGCACACTTCACATACTCGTTGAACAGATCCTGGGTATTTTCTGGTTTGGATCACGTAGTGATGTGGTACCACACTGAAACAGTCGATTAAACCAGGTTTCGATCAATATTTTAGAGAATAATTCATGTGATGTCTAGATTAGGTCTGGGATTTGCTCTCATCAGGCTCATTCTTTCGCATTCTTCACATACTTGTTGAACGGATCCTGGGTTTTTTCTGGTTTGGATCACGTAGTAATGTGGGACCACACTGAAACAGTTCATTAAACCTGGTTTCGCTCAATATTTTAGAGGATAACGCATGTTAGGTCTAGGTTAGGTCTGGGATTTGCCCTCATCAGGCTCATTCTTTCGCATATTTCTCATACTTGATGGCTAGATCCTGGGCTTTTTCTGGATTGCATCACGTAGTAATGTAGTACCACACTGAAACAGTCAATGAAACCTGGTTTTCATCAATATTTTAGAGGACAACGCAAGTTAGGTCTAGGTAAGGCCTGAGATTTTCACTGATCAGACTCATACTTTCGCATTCTTCACATACTTGTTGAACGGTTCCTGGGTTTTTTCTGGGTTGTATCACGTAGTAATGTGGTACCACGCTGAAACAGTCAATTAAACCTGGTCTCCATCAATATCTTAGAGGACAACGCAAGTTAGGTCTGGGATAGGTCTGGGATTTGCCCTCATCAGACACACACTTTCGCATATTTCTCATACTTCATGGCTAGATCCTGGGCTGTTTCTGGATTGTATCACGTAGTAATTTGGTACCACGCTGAAACAGTCAATTAAACCTGGTTTCAATCAATATTTTAGAGGATAACGCATGTTAGGCCTCGGTTAGGTCTGGGATTTTCACTCATCAGACTCATACTTTCGCATTCTTCACATACTTGTTGAACGGATCCTGGGTTTTTTCTGGTTTGGAACACGTAGTAATGTGGGACCACACTGAAACAGTTCATTAAACCAGGTTTCGCTCAATATTTTAGAGGATAACGCATGTTAGGTCTAGGTTAGGTCTGGGATTTCCTCTCATCAGGCTCATTCTTTCGCATATTTCTCATACTTGATGGCTAGATCCTGGGCTTTTTCTGGATTGCATCACGTAGTAATGTAGTACCACACTGAAACAGTCAATGAAACCTGGTTTTCATCAATATTTTAGAGGACAACGCAAGTTAGGTCTAGGTAAGGCCTGAGATTTTCACTGATCAGACTCATACTTTCGCATTCTTCACATACTTGTTGAACGGATCCTGGGTTTTTTCTGGGTTGTATCACGTAGTAATGTGGTACCACGCTGAAACAGTCAATTAAACCTGGTTTCAATCAATATTTTAGAGGATAACGCATGTTAGGTCTAGGTTAGCCCTGGGATTATCACTCAACAGACTCATACTTTCGTATTCTTCACATACTTGTTGAACGGATCCTGGGTTTTTTCTGGTTTGGATCACGTAGTAATGTGGTACCACACTGAAACAGTCGATTAAACCTGGTTTCGATCAATATTTTAGAGGATAACGCAAGTTAAGTCTGGGATTGGTTTGGGATTTGACCTCATCAGACTCATACTTTCGCACACTTCACATACTCGTTGAACAGATCCTGGGTTATTTTCTGGTTTGGATCACATAGTAATGTGGTACCACACTGAGACAGTCGATTAAACCAGGTTTCGATCAATATTTTTGAGGATAACGCATATTAGGTCTATGTTAGGCCTGGGATTTTCACTCATCAGACTCATACTTTCGCATTCTTCACATACTTGTTGAACGGATCCTGGGTTTTTTCTGGTTTGGATCACGTAGTAATGTGGGACCACACTGAAACAGTCAATTAAACCTAGTTTCGATCAATATTTTAGAGAATATTTCATGTTAGGTCTAGGTTAGGTCTGGGATTTGCTCTCATCAGGCTCGTACTTTCGCATATTTCTCATACTTGATGGCTAGATGCTGGGCTTTTTCTGGATTGCATCACGTAGTAATGAAGTACAACACTGAAACAGTCAATTAAACCTGGTTTCCATCATTATCTTAGAGGACAACGCAAGTTAGGTCTGGGATAGGTCTGGGATTTGCCCTCATCAGGCTCATACTTTCGCGTTTTTCACATACTTGTTGAACAGATCCTGGGTTTTTTCTGGTTTGGATCACGTAGTAGTGTGGGACCACACTGAAACAATCAATTAAACCTGATCTTGATAAATATTTTAGAGGGTAACGCATGTTAGGTCTGGGATAGGTCTGGTATTTGCCCTCATCAGACTCATACTTTCGCACAGTTCACATACTCGTTGAACAGATCCTGGGTTATTTTCTGGTTTGGATCACATAGTAATGTGGTACCACACTGAAACAGTCGATTAAACCTGGTTGCGACCAATATTTTAGAGGATAACGCATGTTAGGTCTAGGTTAGCCCTGGGATTTTCACTCATCAGACTCATACTTTCGCATATTTCTCATACTTCATGGCTAGATCCTAGGCTGTTTGTGGATTGTATCACGTAGTAATTTGGTACCACGCTGAAACAGTCAATTAAACCAGGTTTCGATCAATATTTTTGAGGATAACGCATGTTAGGTCTTGGTTAGGTCTGGGATTTTCACTCATCAGACACATACTTTCGCATTCTTCACATACTTGTTGAACGGATCATGGGTTTTTTCTGGTTTGGATCACGTAGTAATGTGGGACCACACTGAAACAATCAATTAAACCTGGTCTTGATAAATATTTTAGAGGATAACGCATGTTAGGTCTGGGATAGGTCTAGGATTTGCCCTCATCAGGCTCATACTTTCGCATATTTCTCATACTTCATGGCTAGATCCTGGGCTATTTCTGGATTGGATCACGTAGTAATGTGGTACCACACTGAAACAGTCGATTAAACCTGGTTTCGATCAATATTTTAGAGGATAACGCAAGTTATGTCTGGGATTGGTCTGGGATTTGACCTCATCAGACTCACACTTTCGCACACTTCACATACTCGTTGAACAGATCCTGAGTATTTTCTGGTTTGGATCACGTAGTGATGTGGTACCACACTGAAACAGTCGATTAAACCAGGTTTCGATCAATATTTTTGAGGATAACGCATGTTAGGTCTAGGTTAGGCCTGGGATTTTCACTTGTCAGGCTCATACTTTCGCATTCTTCACATACTTGTTGAACGGATCCTGGGTTTTTTCTGGTTTGGATCACGTAGTAATGTGGGACCACACTGAAACAGTCAATTAAACCGGGTTTCGATCAATATTTTAGAGAATAATTCATGTTAGGTCTAGGTTAGGTCTGGGATTTGCTCTCATCAGGCTCATTCTTTCGCATATTTCTCATACTTGATGGCTAGATCCTGGGCTTTTTCTGGATTGCATCACGTAGTAATGAAGTACAACACTGAAACAGTCAATTAAACCTGGTTTCCATCAATATCTTAGAGGACAACGCAAGTTTGGTCTGGGATAGGTCTGGGATTTGCCCTCATCAGGCTCATACTTTCGCGTTTTTCACATACTTGTTGAACAGATCCTGGGTTTTTTCTGGTTTGTATCACGTAGTAGTGTGGTACCACACTGAAAGAGTGTATTAAACCTGGTTTGGATCAATATTTTAGAGGATAACGCATGTTAGGTCTGGGATAGGTCTGGGATTTGACCCCATCAGACTCATACTTTCGCACACTTCACATACTCGTTGAACAGATCCTGGGTTATTTTCTGGTTTGGATAACATAGTAATGTGGTACCACACTGAAACAGTCGATTAAACAAGGTTTCGATCAATATTTTAGAGAATAATTCATGTGATGTCTAGGTTAGGTCTGGGATTTGCTCTCATCAGGCTCATTCTTTCGCATATTTCTCATACATGTTGAACAGATCCTGGGTTTTTTCTGGTTTGGATCACGTAGTAATGTGGGTCCACACTGAAACAGTTCATTAAACCTGGTTTCGCTCAATATTTTAGCGGATAACGCATGTTAGGTCTAGGTTAGGTCTGGGATTTGCTCTCATCAGGCTCATTCCTTCGCATATTTCTCATATTTGACGGCTAGATCCTGGGCTTTCTCTGGATTGCATCACGTAGTAATGAAGTACAACACTGAAACTGGCAATTAAACCTGGTTTCCATCAATATCTTAGAGACCAACGCAAGTTAGGTCTGGGATAGGTCTTGGATTTGCCCTCATCAGACTCATACTTTCGCACACTTCACATACTCGTTGAACAGATCCTGGGTTATTTTCTCGTTTGGATCACTTAGTAATGTGGTACCACACTGAAACAATCAATTAAACCTGGTCTTGATAAATATTTTAGAGGATAACGCATGTTAGGTCTGGGATAGGTCTGGGATTTGCCCTCATCAGACTCATACTTTCGCACACTTCACATACTCGTTGAACAGATCCTGGGTTATTTTCTCGTTTGGATCACTTAGTAATGTGGTACCACACTGAAACAGTCGATTACACCATGTTTTGATCAATATTTTTGAGGATAACGCATGTTAGGTCTAGGTTAGGCCTAGGAATTTCACTCATCAGGCTCATACTTTCGCATTCTTCACATACTTGTTGAACGGATCCTGGGTTTTTTCTTGTTTGGATCACGTAGTAATGTGGGACCACTCTGAAACAGTCAATTAAACCTGGTTTCGATCAATATTTTAGAGAATAATTCATGTTAGGTCTAGGTTAGGTCTGGGATTTGCCTTCATCAGGCTCATACTTTCGCATATTTCTCATACATGTTGAACAGATCCTGGGTTTTTTCTGGTTTGGATCACGTAGTAATGTGTGACCACACTGAAACAATCAACTAAACCTGGTCTTGATAAATATTTTAGAGGATACCGCATGTTAGGTCTGGGATAGGTCGGAAATTTGCCCTCATCAGACTCATACTTTCGCACACTTCACATACTCGTTTGGCAGATCCTGGACTGTTTTCTGGATTGGATCACGTAGTAATTTAAGTACTACACTGAAACAGTCAATTAAACCTGGTTTCCATCAATATCTTAGGGGACAACGCAAGTTAGGTCTGGGATAGCTCTGGGATATGCCCTCATCAGGCTCATACTTTCCGCGTTTTTCACATACTTGTTGAACAGATCCTGGGTTTTTTCTGGTTTGGATCACGTAGTAGTGTGGGACCACACTGAAACAATCAATTAAACCTGGTCTTGATAAATATTTTAGAGGATAACGCATGTTAGGTCTGGGATAGGTCTGGGATTTGCCCTCATCAGGCTCATACTTTCGCATATTTCTCATACATGTTGAACAGATCCTGGGTTTTTTCTGGTTTGGATCACGTAGTAATGTGTGACCACACTGAAACAATCAACTAAACCTGGTCTTGATAAATATTTTAGAGGATAACGCATGTTAGGTCTGGGATAGGTCGGAAATTTGCCCTCATCAGACTCATACTTTCGCACACTTCACATACTCGTTTGGCAGATCCTGGACTGTTTTCTGGATTGGATCACGTAGTAATTTAAGTACTACACTGAAACAGTCAATTAAACCTGGTTTCCATCAATATCTTAGGGGACAACGCAAGTTAGGTCTGGGATAGCTCTGGGATATGCCCTCATCAGGCTCATACTTTCCGCGTTTTTCACATACTTGTTGAACAGATCCTGGGTTTTTTCTGGTTTGGATCACGTAGTAGTGTGGGACCACACTGAAACAATCAATTAAACCTGGTCTTGATAAATATTTTAGAGGATAACGCATGTTAGGTCTGGGATAGGTCTGGGATTTGCCCTCATCAGGCTCATACTTTCGCATATTTCTCATACATGTTGAACAGATCCTGGGTTTTTTCTG
Source organism: Colletes latitarsis (assembly GCF_051014445.1). Classification (NCBI taxonomy): domain Eukaryota; kingdom Metazoa; phylum Arthropoda; class Insecta; order Hymenoptera; family Colletidae; genus Colletes; species Colletes latitarsis. The sequence goes on from NW_027488388.1 coordinate 166,624, forward strand.
GTTTGGATCACGTAGTAATGTGTGACCACACTGAAACAATCAACTAAACCTGGTCTTGATAAATATTTTAGAGGATAACGCATGTTAGGTCTGGGATAGGTCGGAAATTTGCCCCCATCAGACTCATACTTTCGCACACTTCACATACTCGTTTGGCAGATCCTGGGCTGTTTTCTGGATTGGATCACGTAGTAATTTAAGTACTACACTGAAACAGTCAATTAAACCTGGTTTCCATCAATATCTTAGAGGACAACGCAAGTTAGGTCTGGGTTAGGTCTGGGATTTGACCCCATCAGACTCATACTTTCGCACACTTCACATACTCGTTGAACAGATCCTGGGTTATTTTCTGGTTTGGATAACATAGTAATGTGGTACCACACTGAAACAGTCGATTAAACAAGGTTTCGATCAATATTTTAGAGAATAATTCATGTGATGTCTAGGTTAGGTCTGGGATTTGCTCTCATCAGGCTCATTCTTTCGCATATTTCTCATACATGTTGAACAGATCCTGGGTTTTTTCTGGTTTGGATCACGTAGTAATGTGGGTCCACACTGAAACAGTTCATTAAACCTGGTTTCGCTCAATATTTTAGCGGATAACGCATGTTAGGTCTAGGTTAGGTCTGGGATTTGCTCTCATCAGGCTCATTCCTTCGCATATTTCTCATATTTGACGGCTAGATCCTGGGCTTTCTCTGGATTGCATCACGTAGTAATGAAGTACAACACTGAAACTGGCAATTAAACCTGGTTTCCATCAATATCTTAGAGACCAACGCAAGTTAGGTCTGGGATAGGTCTTGGATTTGCCCTCATCAGACTCATACTTTCGCACACTTCACATACTCGTTGAACAGATCCTGGGTTATTTTCTCGTTTGGATCACTTAGTAATGTGGTACCACACTGAAACAATCAATTAAACCTGGTCTTGATAAATATTTTAGAGGATAACGCATGTTAGGTCTGGGATAGGTCTGGGATTTGCCCTCATCAGACTCATACTTTCGCACACTTCACATACTCGTTGAACAGATCCTGGGTTATTTTCTCGTTTGGATCACTTAGTAATGTGGTACCACACTGAAACAGTCGATTACACCATGTTTTGATCAATATTTTTGAGGATAACGCATGTTAGGTCTAGGTTAGGCCTAGGAATTTCACTCATCAGGCTCATACTTTCGCATTCTTCACATACTTGTTGAACGGATCCTGGGTTTTTTCTTGTTTGGATCACGTAGTAATGTGGGACCACTCTGAAACAGTCAATTAAACCTGGTTTCGATCAATATTTTAGAGAATAATTCATGTTAGGTCTAGGTTAGGTCTGGGATTTGCCTTCATCAGGCTCATACTTTCGCATATTTCTCATACATGTTGAACAGATCCTGGGTTTTTTCTGGTTTGGATCACGTAGTAATGTGTGACCACACTGAAACAATCAACTAAACCTGGTCTTGATAAATATTTTAGAGGATACCGCATGTTAGGTCTGGGATAGGTCGGAAATTTGCCCTCATCAGACTCATACTTTCGCACACTTCACATACTCGTTTGGCAGATCCTGGACTGTTTTCTGGATTGGATCACGTAGTAATTTAAGTACTACACTGAAACAGTCAATTAAACCTGGTTTCCATCAATATCTTAGGGGACAACGCAAGTTAGGTCTGGGATAGCTCTGGGATATGCCCTCATCAGGCTCATACTTTCCGCGTTTTTCACATACTTGTTGAACAGATCCTGGGTTTTTTCTGGTTTGGATCACGTAGTAGTGTGGGACCACACTGAAACAATCAATTAAACCTGGTCTTGATAAATATTTTAGAGGATAACGCATGTTAGGTCTGGGATAGGTCTGGGATTTGCCCTCATCAGGCTCATACTTTCGCATATTTCTCATACATGTTGAACAGATCCTGGGTTTTTTCTGGTTTGGATCACGTAGTAATGTGTGACCACACTGAAACAATCAACTAAACCTGGTCTTGATAAATATTTTAGAGGATAACGCATGTTAGGTCTGGGATAGGTCGGAAATTTGCCCTCATCAGACTCATACTTTCGCACACTTCACATACTCGTTTGGCAGATCCTGGACTGTTTTCTGGATTGGATCACGTAGTAATTTAAGTACTACACTGAAACAGTCAATTAAACCTGGTTTCCATCAATATCTTAGGGGACAACGCAAGTTAGGTCTGGGATAGCTCTGGGATATGCCCTCATCAGGCTCATACTTTCCGCGTTTTTCACATACTTGTTGAACAGATCCTGGGTTTTTTCTGGTTTGGATCACGTAGTAGTGTGGGACCACACTGAAACAATCAATTAAACCTGGTCTTGATAAATATTTTAGAGGATAACGCATGTTAGGTCTGGGATAGGTCTGGGATTTGCCCTCATCAGGCTCATACTTTCGCATATTTCTCATACATGTTGAACAGATCCTGGGTTTTTTCTGGTTTGGATCACGTAGTAATGTGTGACCACACTGAAACAATCAACTAAACCTGGTCTTGATAAATATTTTAGAGGATAACGCATGTTAGGTCTGGGATAGGTCGGAAATTTGCCCCCATCAGACTCATACTTTCGCACACTTCACATACTCGTTTGGCAGATCCTGGGCTGTTTTCTGGATTGGATCACGTAGTAATTTAAGTACTACACTGAAACAGTCAATTAAACCTGGTTTCCATCAATATCTTAGAGGACAACGCAAGTTAGGTCTGGGATAGCTCTGGGATATGCCCTCATCAGGCTCATACTTTCCGCGTTTTTCACATACTTGTTGAACAGATCCTGGGTTTTTTCTGGTTTGGATCACGTAGTAATGTGGAACCACACTGAAACAATCAATTAAACCTGGTCTTGATAAATATTTTGGAGGATAACGCATGTTAGGTCTGGGTTAGGTCTAGGATTAGCCCTCGTCAGGCTCATACTTTCGCATATTTCTCATACTTCATGGCTAGATCCTGGGCTATTTCTGGTTTGGATCACGTAGTAATGTGGTACCACACTGAAACAGTCGATTAAACCTGGTTTCGATCAATATTTTAGAGGATAACGCAAGTTAGGTCTGGGATAGGTCTGGGATTTGACCTCATCAGACTCATACTTTCGCACACTTCACATACTCGTTGAACAGATCCTGGGTTATTTTCTGGTTTGGATCACACAGTAATGTGGTACCACACTGAAAGTGTCGATTAAACCAGGTTTCGATCAATATTTTAGAGAATAATTCATGTTAGGTCTAGGTTAGGTCTGGGATTTGCTCACATCAGGCTCATTCTTTCGCATATTTCTCATACATGTTGAACAGATCCTGGGTTTTTTCTGGTTTGGATCACGTAGTAATGTGGGACCACACTGAAAGAATCAATTAAACCTGGTCTTGATAAATATTTTAGAGGATAACGCATGTTAGGTCTGGGTTAGGTCTAGGATTGGCCCTCATCAGGCTCATACTTTCGCATATTTCTCATACTTCATGGCTAGAACCTGGGCTGTTTCTGGATTGTATCACGTAGTAATGTGGTACCACGCTGAAACAGTCAATTAAACCTGGTTTCAATCAATATTTTAGAGGATAACGCATGTTAGGTCTAGGTTAGCCCTGGGATTTTCACTCATCAGACTCATACTTTCGCATTCTTCACATACTTGTTGAACTGATCCTGGGTTTTTTCTGGTTTGGATCACGTAGTAATGTGGTACCACACTGAAACAGTCGATTAAACCTGGTTTCGATCAATATTTTAGAGGATAGCGCCAGTTAAGTCTGGGATTGGTCTGGGATTTGACCTCATCAGACTCATACTTTCGCACACTTCACATACTCGTTGAACAGATCCTGGGTTATTTTCTGGTTTGGATCACATAGTAATGTGGTACCACACTGAAACAGTCGATTAAACCAGGTTTCGTTCAATATTTTTGAGGATGACGCATGTTAGGTGTAGGTTAGGCCTGGGATTTTCACTCATCAGACTCATACTTTCGCATTCTTCACATACTTGTTGAACGGATCCTGGGTTTTTTCTGGTTTGGATCGCGTAGTAATGTGGGAACACACTGAAACAGTCGATTAAACCAGGTTTCGATCAATATTTTAGAGGATAACGCAAGTTAGGTCTGGGATAGGTCAGGGATTTGACCTCATCAGTCTCATAATTTCGCACACTTTACATACTCCTTGAACAGATCCTGGGTTATTTTCTGGTTTGGATCACATAGTAATGTGGTACCACACTGAAACAGTCGATTAAACCTGCTTTTGATCAATATTTTAGAGAATAATTCATGTTAGGTCTAGGTTAGGTCAAGGATTTGCTCTCATCAGGCTCATTCTTTCGCATATTTCTCATACTTGATGGCTAGATCCTGGACTTTTTCTGGATTGCATCACGTAGTAATGAAGTACAACACTGAAACAGTCAATTAAACCTGGTTTCGATCAATATTTTAGAGAATAATTCATGTTAGGTCTAGGTTAGGTCTCGGATTTGCTCTCATCAGGCTCATTCTTTCGCATATTTCTCATACTTGATGGCTAGATCCTGGGCTTTTTCTGGATTGCATCACGTAGTAATGAAGTACAACACTGAAGCAGTCAACTAAACCTGGTTTCCATCAATATTTTAGAGAATAATTCATGTTAGGTCTAGGTTAGGTCTGGGATTTGCTCTCATCAGGCTCATTCTTTCGCATATTTCTCATACTTGATGGCTAGATCCTGGGCATTTTCTGGATTGCATCACGTAGTAATGTGGTACCACACTGAAACATTCAATTAAACCAGGTCTTGATAAATATTTTAGAGGATAACGCATGTTAGGTCTGGGTTAGGTCTAGGATTTGCCCTCATCAGGCTCATTCTTTCGCATATTTCTCATACTTGATGGCTAGATCCTGGGCTTTTTCTGGATTGCATCACTTAATAATGAAGTACAACACTGAAACAGTCAACTAAACCTGTTTTCGATCAATATTTTAGAGGATAACGGAAGTTAGGTCTGGGATAGGTCTAGGATTTGCCCTCATCAGGCTCTTACTTTCGCATATTTCTCATACTTCATGGCTAGATCCTGGGCTGTTTCTGGATTGTATCACGTAGTAATGTGGTACCACGCTGAAACAGTCAATTAAACCTGGTTTCGATCAATATTTTAGAGGATAACGGAAGTTAGGTCTAGGTAAGGCCTGAGATTTTCACTGATCAGACTCATACTTTCGCATTCTTCCCATACTTGTTGAACGGATCCTGGGTTTTTTCTGGTTTGGATCACGTAGTAATGTGGTACCACACTGAAACATTCAATTAAACCTGGTCTTGATAAATATTTTAGAGAATAGCGCATGTTAGGTCTGGGTTAGGTCTAGGATTTGCCCTCATCAGGCTCACACTTTCGCATTCTTCACATACCTGTTGAACGGATCCTGGGTTTTTTCCGGTTTCGATCACGTAGTAATGTGGTACCACACTGAAACATTCAATTAAACCTGGTCTTGATAAATATTTTAGAGAATAACGCATGTTAGGTCTGGGTTAGGTCTAGGATTTGCCCTCATCAGGCTCATACTTTCGCATATTTCTCATACTTCATGGCTTGATCCTGGGCTATTTCTGGATTGGATCACGTAGTAATGTGGCACCACACTGAAACAGTCAATTAAACCTGGTTTTGATCAATATTTTAGAGAATAATTCATGTTAGGTCTAGGTTAGGTCTAGTATTTGCCCTCGTCAGGCACATTCTTTCGCATATTTCTCAAACTTGATGGCTAGATCCTGGGCTTTTTCTGGATTGCATCACGTAGTAATGTAGTACCACACTGAAACATTCAATTAAACTTGGTCTTGATAAATATTTCAGAGGATAACGCATGTTAGGTCTGGGTTAGGTCTAGGATTTGCACTCATCAGGCTCATACTTTCGCATATTTCTCATACTTCATGGCTAGATCCTGGGCTGTTTCTGGATTGTATCACGTAGTAATGAAGTACAACACTGAAACAGTCAATTGAACCTGGTCTCCATCAATATCTTAGAGGACAACGCAAGTTAGGTCTGGGATAGGTCTTGGATTTGCCCTCATCGGGCTCATACTTTCGCATATTTCTCATACTTCATGGCTAGATCCTGGGCTATTTCTGGATTGGATCACGTAGTAAAGTGGTACCACACTGAAACATTCAATGAAACCTGGTCTGGATAAATATTTTAGAGGATAACGCATCTTAGGTCTGGGTTAGGTCTAAGATTTGCCCTCATCAGGCTCACAGTTTAGCGTTTTTCGCATACTTGTTGAACAGATCCTGGGTTTTTTCTGGTTTGGATCACGAAGTAGTGTGGTACCACACTGAAACAGTCCATTAAATCTGGTTTCGCTCAATATTTTAGCGGATAACGCATGTTAGGTCTAGGTTAGGTCTGGGATTTGCCCTCATCAGGCTCTTACTTTCGCATATTTCGCACACTTGATGGTTAGATCCTGGGCTTTTTCTAGATTGCATCACGTAGTAATGTAGTACCACACTGAAACAGTCGATGAAACCAGGTTTCCATGAATATTTTAGAAGACAACGCAAGTTAGGTCTAGGTAAGGCCTGAGATTTTCACTGATCAGACTCATACTTTCGCATTCTTCCCATACTTGTTGAACGGATCCTGGGTTTTTTCTGGTTTGGATGACGTAGTAATGTGGTACCACACTGAAACATTCAATTAAACCTGGTCTTGATAAATATTTTAGAGAATAGCGCATGTTAGGTCTGGGTTAGGTCTAGGATTTGCCCTCATCAGGCTCACACTTTCGCATATTTCTCATACTTCATGGCTAGCTCCTGGGCTATTTCTGGATTGGATCACGTAGTAAAGTGGTACCACACTGAAACATTCAACGAAACCTGGTCTGGATAAATATCTTAGAGGATAACGCATGTTAGGTCAAGGTTAGGTCTAAGATTTGCCCTCATCAGGCTCACAGTTTCGCGTTTTTCACATACTTGTTGAACAGATCCTGGGTTTTTTCTGGTTAGGATCACGTAGTAATGTGGGACCACACTGAAACAGTCAAGTAAACCTGGTTTCGATCAATATTTTAGAGAATAATTCATGTTAGGTCTAGGATAGGTCTGGGATTTGCTCTCATCAGGCTCATTCTTCCGCATATTTCTCATACATGTTGGACAGACCCTGGGTATTTTCTGGCTTGGAACACGTAGTAATGTGGGACCACACTGAAACAATCAATTAAATCTGGTCTTGATAAATATTTTTGAGGATAACGCATGTTAGGTCTGGGTTAGGTCTAGGATTTGCTCTCATCAGGCTCACAGTTTAGCGTTTTTCGCATACTTGTTGAACAGATCCTGGGTTTTTTCTGGATTGCATCACGTAATAATGTAGTACCACACTGAAACAGTCAATGAAACCTGGTTTCCATCAATATTTTAGAGGACAACGCAAGTTAGGTCTAGGTAAGGCCTGAGATTTTCACTGATCAGACTCATACTTTCGCATTCTTCACATACTTGTTGAACGGATCCTGGGTTTTTTCTGGTTTGGATCACGTAGTAATGTGGTACCACACTGAAACATTCAATTAAACCTGGTCTTGATAAATATTTTAGAGAATAACGCATGTTAGGTCTGGGTTAGGTCTAGGATTTGCCCTCATCGGGCTCATACTTTCGCATATTTCTCATACTTCATGGCTAGATCCTGGGCTATTTCTGGATTGGATCACGTAGTAATGTGGCACCACACTGAAACAGTCAATTAAACCTGGTTTTGATCAATATTTTAGAGAATAATTCATGTTAGGTCTAGGTTAGGTCAGGGATTTGCTCTCATCAGGCTCATTCTTTCGCATATTTCTCATACTTGATGGCTAGATCCTGGGCTTTTTCTGGATTGCATCACGTAGTAATGAAGTACAACACTGAAACAGTCAATTAAACTTGGTTTCCATCAATATTTTAGAGGACAACGCATGTTAGGTCTAGGTTAGGCCTGGGATTTGCCCTCATCAGGGTCATACTGCCGCAGTTTTAACATACTTGTTGAACGGATCCTGGGTTTTTTCTGTTTTGGTTCACGTAGTAATGTGGTACCACACTGAAACATTCAATTAAACCTGGTCTTGATAAGTATTTTAGAGGATAACGCATGTTAGGTTTGGGTTAGGTCTAGGATTTGCCCTCATTAGGCTCATACTTTCGCATATTTCTCATACTTCATGGCTAGATCCTGGGCTGTTTCTGGATTGTATCACGTAGTAATGTGGTACCACGCTGAAACAGTCGATTAAACCTGGTTTCGATCAATATTTTAGAGGATAACGCAAGTTAAGTCTGGGATAGGTCTGGGATTTGACCTCATCAAACTCATACTTTCGCGTTTCTCACATACTTGTTCAACAGATCCTGGGTTTTTTCTGGTTTGGATCACGTAGTAGTGTGGTACCACACTGAAACAGTCCATTAAACCTGGTTGCGATCAATGTTTTAGAGGATAACGCATGTTAGGTCTGGGTTAGGTCTAGTATTTGCCCTCATCAGGCTCATTCTTTCGCATATTTCTCAAACTTGATGGCTAGATCCTGGGCTTTTTCTGGATTGCATCACGTAGTAATGTAGTACCACACTGAAACATTCAATTAAACCTGGTCTTGATAAATATTTCAGAGGATAACGCATGTTAGGTCTGGGTTAGGCCTAGGATTTGCACTCATCAGGCTCATACTTTCGCATATTTCTCATACTTCATGGCTAGATCCTGGGCTTTTTCTGGATTGCATCACGTAGTAATGAAGTACAACACTGAAACAGTCAATTGAACCTGGTCTCCATCAATATCTTAGAGGACAACGCAAGTTAGGTCTAGGTTAGGCCTGGGATTTGCCCTCATCAGGCTCATACTTTCGCATATTTCTCATACTTCATGGCTAGATCCTGGGCTATTTCTGGATTGGATCACGTAGTAAAGTGGTACCACACTGAAACATTCAATGAAACCTGGTCTGGATAAATATTTTAGAGAATAATTCATGTTAGGTCTAGGTTAGGTCAGGGATTTGCTCTCATCAGGCTCATTCTTTCGCATATTTCTCATACTTCATGGCTAGATCCTGGGCTTTTTCTGGATTGCATCACGTAGTAATGAAGTACAACACTGAAACAGTGAATTAAACTTGGTTTCCATCAATATTTTAGAGGACAACGCATGTTAGGTCTAGGTTAGGCCTGGGATTTGCCCTCATCAGGGTCATACTGTCGCAGTTTTAGCATACTTGTTGAACGGATCCTGGGTTTTTTCTGGTTTGGTTCACGTAGTAATGTGGTACCACACTGAAACATTCAATTAAACCTTGTCTTGATAAATATTTTAATGGATAACGCATGTTAGGTTTGGGTTAGGTCTAGGATTTGCACTCATCAGGCTCATACTTTCGCATATTTCTCATACTTCATGGCTAGATCCTGGGCTGTTTCTGGATTGTATCACGTAGTAATGTGGTACCACGCTGAAACAGTCGATTAAACCTGGTTTCGATCAATATTTTAGAGGATAACGCAAGTTAAGTCTGGGATAGGTCTGGGATTTGACCTCATCAGACTCATACATTCGCGTTTTTCACATACTTGTTGAACAGATCCTGGGTTTTTTCTGGTTTGGATCACGTAGTAGTGTGGTACCACACTGAAACAGTCCATTAAACCTGGTTGCGATCAATATTTTAGAGGATAGCGCATGTTAGGTCTGGGTTAGGTCTAGTATTTGCCCTCAGCAGGCTCATTCTTTCGCATATTTCTCAAACTTGATGGCTAGATCCTGGGCTTTTTCTGGATTGCATCACGTAGTAATGTAGTACCACTCTGAAACATTCAATTAAACCTGGTCATGATAAATATTTCAGAGGATAACGAATGTTAGGTCTGGGTTAGGTCTAGGATTTGCACTCATCAGGCTCATACTTTCGCATATTTCTCATACTTCATGGCTAGATCCTGGGCTATTTCTGGATTGGATCACGTAGTAAAGTGGTACCACACTGAAACATTCAATGAAACCTGGTCTGGATAAGTATTTTAGAGGATAACGCATGTTAGGTTTGGGTTAGGTCTAGGATTTGCCCTCATTAGGCTCATACTTTCGCATATTTCTCATACTTCATGGCTAGATCCTGGGCTTTTTCTGGATTGCATCACGTAGTAATGAAGTACAACACTGAAACAGTCAATTGAACCTGGTCTCCATCAATATCTTAGAGGACAACGCAAGTTAGGTCTAGGTTAGGCCTGGGATTTGCCCTCATCAGGCTCATACTTTCGCATATTTCTCATACTTCATGGCTAGATCCTGGGCTATTTCTGGATTGGATCACGTAGTAAAGTGGTACCACACTGAAACATTCAATGAAACCTGGTCTGGATAAGTATTTTAGAGGATAACGCATGTTAGGTTTGGGTTAGGTCTAGGATTTGCCCTCATTAGGCTCATACTTTCGCATATTTCTCATACTTCATGGCTAGATCCTGGGCTTTTTCTGGATTGCATCACGTAGTAATGAAGTACAACACTGAAACAGTCAATTGAACCTGGTCTCCATCAATATCTTAGAGGACAACGCAAGTTAGGTCTAGGTTAGGCCTGGGATTTGCCCTCATCAGGCTCATACTTTCGCATATTTCTCATACTTCATGGCTAGATCCTGGGCTATTTCTGGATTGGATCACGTAGTAAAGTGGTACCACACTGAAACATTCAATGAAACCTGGTCTGGATAAATATTTTAGAGGATAACGCATGTTAGGTCTGGGATAGGTCTAGGATTTGCCCTCATCAGGCTCCTACTTTCGCATATTTCTCATACTTCATGGCTAGATCCTGGGCTTTTTCTTGATCGCATAACGTTGTAATGAAGTACAACACTGAAACAGTCCATTAAACCTGGTTGCGGTCAATATTTTAGAGGATAACGCATGTTAGGTCTGGGTTAGCTCTAGGATTTGCCCTCATCAGGCTCATTCTTTCGCATATTTCTCAAACTTCATGGCTAGATCCTGGGCTTTTTCTGGATTGCATCACGTAGTAATGTGGTACCACACTGAAACATTCAATTAAACCTGGTCTTGATAAGTATTTTAGAGGATAACGCATGTTAGGTTTGGGTTAGGTCTAGGATTTGCCCTCATTAGGCTCATGCTTTCGCATATTTCTCATACTTCATGGCTAGATCCTGGGCTGTTTCTGGATTGTATCACGTAGTAATGTGGTACCACGCTGAAACAGTCGATTAAACCTGGTTTCGATCAATATTTTAGAGGATAACGCAAGTTAAGTCTGGGATAGGTCTGGGATTTGACCTCATCAAACTCATACTTTCGCGTTTCTCACATACTTGTTCAACAGATCCTGGGTTTTTTCTGGTTTGGATCACGTAGTAGTGTGGTACCACACTGAAACAGTCCATTAAACCTGGTTGCGATCAATGTTTTAGAGGATAACGCATGTTAGGTCTGGGTTAGGTCTAGTATTTGCCCTCATCAGGCTCATTCTTTCGCATATTTCTCAAACTTGATGGCTAGATCCTGGGCTTTTTCTGGATTGCATCACGTAGTAATGTAGTACCACACTGAAACATTCAATTAAACCTGGTCTTGATAAATATTTCAGAGGATAACGCATGTTAGGTCTGGGTTAGGCCTAGGATTTGCACTCATCAGGCTCATACTTTCGCATATTTCTCATACTTCATGGCTAGATCCTGGGCTTTTTCTGGATTGCATCACGTAGTAATGAAGTACAACACTGAAACAGTCAATTGAACCTGGTCTCCATCAATATCTTAGAGGACAACGCAAGTTAGGTCTAGGTTAGGCCTGGGATTTGCCCTCATCAGGCTCATACTTTCGCATATTTCTCATACTTCATGGCTAGATCCTGGGCTATTTCTGGATTGGATCACGTAGTAAAGTGGTACCACACTGAAACATTCAATGAAACCTGGTCTGGATAAATATTTTAGAGAATAATTCATGTTAGGTCTAGGTTAGGTCAGGGATTTGCTCTCATCAGGCTCATTCTTTCGCATATTTCTCATACTTCATGGCTAGATCCTGGGCTTTTTCTGGATTGCATCACGTAGTAATGAAGTACAACACTGAAACAGTGAATTAAACTTGGTTTCCATCAATATTTTAGAGGACAACGCATGTTAGGTCTAGGTTAGGCCTGGGATTTGCCCTCATCAGGGTCATACTGTCGCAGTTTTAGCATACTTGTTGAACGGATCCTGGGTTTTTTCTGGTTTGGTTCACGTAGTAATGTGGTACCACACTGAAACATTCAATTAAACCTTGTCTTGATAAATATTTTAGTGGATAACGCATGTTAGGTTTGGGTTAGGTCTAGGATTTGCACTCATCAGGCTCATACTTTCGCATATTTCTCATACTTCATGGCTAGATCCTGGGCTGTTTCTGGATTGTATCACGTAGTAATGTGGTACCACGCTGAAACAGTCGATTAAACCTGGTTTCGATCAATATTTTAGAGGATAACGCAAGTTAAGTCTGGGATAGGTCTGGGATTTGACCTCATCAGACTCATACATTCGCGTTTTTCACATACTTGTTGAACAGATCCTGGGTTTTTTCTGGTTTGGATCACGTAGTAGTGTGGTACCACACTGAAACAGTCCATTAAACCTGGTTGCGATCAATATTTTAGAGGATAACGCATGTTAGGTCTGGGTTAGGTCTAGTATTTGCCCTCAGCAGGCTCATTCTTTCGCATATTTCTCAAACTTGATGGCTAGATCCTGGGCTTTTTCTGGATTGCATCACGTAGTAATGTAGTACCACTCTGAAACATTCAATTAAACCTGGTCATGATAAATATTTCAGAGGATAACGAATGTTAGGTCTGGGTTAGGTCTAGGATTTGCACTCATCAGGCTCATACTTTCGCATATTTCTCATACTTCATAGCTAGATCCTGGGCTTTTTCTGGATTGCATCACGTAGTAATGAAGTACAACACTGAAACAGTCAATTGAACCTGGTCTCCATCAATATCTTAGAGGACAACGCAAGTTAGGTCTGGGATAGGTCTTGGATTTGCCCTCATCAGGCTCATACTTTCGCATATTTCTCATACTTCATGGCTAGATCCTGGGCTATTTCTGGATTGGATCACGTAGTAAAGTGGTACCACACTGAAACATTCAATGAAACCTGGTCTGGATAAAGATTTTAGAGGATAACGCATGTTAGGTCTGGGATAGGTCTAGGATTTGCCCTCATCAGGCTCCTACTTTCGCATATTTCTCATACTTCATGGCTAGATCCTGGGCTATTTCTGGATTGGATCACGTAGTAAAGTGGTACCACACTGAAACATTCAATGAAACCTGGTCTGGATAAATATTTTAGAGAATAATTCATGTTAGGTCTAGGTTAGGTCAAGGATTTCCTCTCATCAGGCTCATTCTTTCGCATATTTCTCATACTTCATGGCTAGATCCTGGGCTTTTTCTGGATTGCATCACGTAGTAATGAAGTACAACACTGAAACAGTGAATTAAACTTGGTTTCTATCAATATTTTAGAGGACAACGCATGTTAGGTCTATGTTAGGCCTGGGATTTGCCCTCATCAGGGTCATACTGTCGCAGTTTTAACATACTTGTTGAACGGATCCTGGGTTTTTTCTGGTTTGGTTCACGTAGTAATGTGGTACCACACTGAAACATTCAATTAAACCTGGTCTTGATAAATATTTTAGTGGATAACGCATGTTAGGTTTGGGTTAGGTCTAGGATTTGCACTCATCAGGCTCATACTTTCGCATATTTCTCATACTTCATGGCTAGATCCTGGGCTTTTTCTGGATTGCATCACGTAGTAATGTGGTACAACACTGAAACATTCAATTAAACCTGGTCTTGATAAATATTTTAGAGGATAACGCATGTTAGGTCTGGGATAGGTCTAGGATTTGCTCTCATCAGACTCATACTTTCGCATTCTTCACATACTTGTTGAACGGATCCTGGGTTTTTTCTGGTTTGGATCACGTAGTAATGTGGGACCACACCGAAACAATCAATTAAACCTGGTCTTGATAAATATTTTGGAGGATAACGCATGTTAGGTCTGGGTTAGGTCTAGGATTTGCCCCCATCAGGCTCACTTTTCGCATATTTCTCATACTTCATGGCTAGATCCTGGGCTGTTTCTGGATTGTATCACGTAGTAATGTGGTACCACGCTGAAACAGTCAATTAAACCTGGTTTCGATCAATATTTTGGAGGATAACGCAAGTTAGGTCTGGGATAGGTCTAGGATTTGCCCTCATCAGGCTCTTACTTTCGCATATTTCTCATACTTCATGGCTAGATCCTGGGCTATTTCTGGATTGGATCACGTAGTAAAGTGGTACCACACTGAAACATTCAATGAAACCTGGTCTGGATAAATATTTTAGAGGATAATGCATCTTAGGTCTAGGTTAGGTCTGGGATTTGCTCTCATCAGGCTCATTCTTTCGCATATTTCTCATACTTGATGGCTAGATCCTGGGCTTTTTCTGGATCGCATCACGTAGTAATGAAGTACAACACTGAAACAGTCAATTAAACCTGGTCTGGATAAATATTTTAGAGGATAATGCATCTTAGGTCTAGGTTAGGTCTGGGATTTTCACTCATCAGACTCATACTTTCGCATTCTTCACATACTTGTTGAACGGATCCTGGGTTTTTTCGGGTTTGGATAACGTAGTAATGTGGGACCACAATGAAACAATCAATTAAACCTGGTCTTGATAAATATTTTAGAGGATAACGCATGTTAGGTTTGGGTTAGGTCTAGGATTTGCCCTCGTCAGGCTCATGGTTTCGCATATTTCTCATACTTCATGGCTGGATCCTGGGCTATTTCTGGATTGGATCACGTAGTAATGTGGTACCACACTGAAACAGTCAATTAAACCTGGTTTCGATCAATATTTTTGAGGATAACGCAAGTTAGGTCTGGGATAGGTCTGGGATTTGCCCTCATCAGGCTCATACTTTCGCGTTTTTCACATACTTGTTGAACAGATCCTGGGTTTTTTCTGGTTTGGGTCACGTAGTAATGTGGTACCACACTGAAACATTCAATTAAACCTGGTCTTGATAAATATTTTAGAGGATAACGCATGTTAGGTCTGGGTTAGGTCTAGGATTTGCCCTCATCAAGCTCATACTTTCGCATATTTCTCATACTTCATGGCTAGATCCTGGGCTGTTTCTGGATTGTATCACGTAGTAATGTGGTACCACGCTGAAACAGTCGATTAAACCTGGTTTCGATCAATATTTTAGAGGATAACGCAAGTTAAGTCTGGGATAGGTCTGGGATTTGACCTCATCAGACTCATACTTTTGCGTTTTTCACATACTTGTTGAACAGGTCCTGGGTTTTTTCTGGTTGGGATCACGTAGTAATGTGGGACCACACTGAAACAGTCAATTGAACCTGGTCTCCATCAATATCTTAGAGGATAACGCAAGTTAGGTCTGGGATAGGTCTTGGATTTGCCCTCATCCGGCTCATACTTTCGCATATTTCTCATACTTCATGGCTAGATCCTGGGTTATTTTCTGGTTTGGATCACATAGTAATATGGTACCACACTGAAACAGTCGATTAAACCAGGTTTCGGTCAATATTTTTGAGGATAACGCACGTTAGGTCTAGATTAGGCCTGGGATTTTCACTCATCAGACTCATACTTTCGCATTCTTCACATACTTGTTGAACGGAGCCTGGGTTTTTTCTGGTTTGCATCACGTAGTAATGTGGGATCACACTGAAACAGTCAATTAAATCTGGTTTCGATCAATATTTTAGAGAATAATTCATGTTAGGTCTAGGTTAGGCCTGGGATTTTCACGCATCAGACTCATACTTTCGCATTCTTCACATACTTGTTGAACGGATCCTGGGTTTTTTCTGGTTTGGATCACGTAGTAATGTGGGACCACACCGAAACAATCAATTAAACCTGGTCTTGATAAATATTTTGGAGGATAACGCATGTTAGGTCTGGGTTAGGTCTAGGATTTGCCCTCATCAGGCTCATACTTTCGCATATTTCTCATACTTCATGGCTAGATCCTGGGCTGTTTCTGGATTGTATCACGTAGTAATGTGGTACCACGCTGAAACAGTCAATTAAACCTGGTTTCGATCAATATTTTGGAGGATAACGCAAGTTAGGTCTGGGATAGGTCTAGGATTTGCCCTCATCAGGCTCTTACTTTCGCATATTTCTCATACTTCATGGCTAGATCCTGGGCTATTTCTGGATTGGATCACGTAGTAAAGTGGTACCACACTGAAACATTCAATGAAACCTGGTCTGGATAAATATTTTAGAGGATAATGCATCTTAGGTCTAGGTTAGGTCTGAGATTTTCACTCATCAGACTCATACTTTCGCATTCTTCACATACTTGTTGAACGGATCCTGGGTTTTTTCGGGTTTTGATCACGTAGTAATGTGGGACCACAATGAAACAATCAATTAAACCTGGTCTTGATAAATATTTTAGAGGATAACGCATGTTAGGTTTGGGTTAGGTCTAGGATTTGCCCTCGTCAGGCTCATACTTTCGCATATTTCTCATACTTCATGGCTAGATCCTGGGCTATTTCTGGATTGGATCACGTAGTAATGTGGTACCACACTGAAACAGTCAATTAAACCTGGTTTCGATCAATATTTTAGAGGATAACGCAAGTTAGGTCTGGGATAGGTCTGGGATTTGCCCTCATCAGGCTCATACTTTCGCGTTTTTCACATACTTGTTGAACAGATCCTGGGTTTTTTCTGGTTTGGGTCACGTAGTAATGTGGTACCACACTGAAACATTCAATTAAACCTGGTCTTGATAAATATTTTAGAGGATAACGCATGTTAGGTCTGGGTTAGGTCTAGGATTTGCCCTCATCAAGCTCATACTTTCGCATATTTCTCATACTTGATGGCTAGATCCTGGGCTTTTTCTGGATTGCATCACGTAGTAATGAAGTACAACACTGAAACAGTCAATTAAACCTGGTTTCGATCAATATTTTAGAGAATAATTCATGTTAGGTCTAGGTTAGGTCTGGGATTTGCTCTCATCAGGCTCATTCTTTCGCATATTTCTCATACTTGATGGCTAGATCCTGGGCTTTTTCTGGATCGCATCACGTAGTAATGAAGTACAACACTGAAACAGTCAATTAAACCTGGTTGCGATCAATATTTTAGAGGATAACGCATGTTAGGTCTGGGTTAGGTCTAGTATTTGCCCTCATCAGGCTCATTCTTTCGCATATTTCTCAAACTTGATGGCTAGATCCTGGGCTTTTTCTGGATTGCATCACGTAGTAATGTGGTACCACACTGAAACATTCAATTAAACCTGGTCTTGATAAATATTTTAGTGGATAACGCATGTTAGGTTTGGGTTAGGTCTAGGATATGCACTCATCAGGCTCATACTTTCGCATATTTTTCATACTTCATGGCTAGATCCTGGGCTGTTTCTGGATTGTATCACGTAGTAATGTGGTACCACGCTAAAACAGTCGATTAAACCTAG
The DNA here is from genome assembly GCF_051014445.1 of Colletes latitarsis. NCBI lineage: Eukaryota > Metazoa > Arthropoda > Insecta > Hymenoptera > Colletidae > Colletes > Colletes latitarsis. The sequence continues at coordinate 184,294 of NW_027488388.1, forward strand.
TTTCGATCAATATTTTAGAGGATAACGCAAGTTAAGTCTGGGATAGGTCTGGGATTTGACCTCATCAGACTCATACATTCGCGTTTTTCACATACTTGTTGAACAGATCCTGGGTTTTTTCTGGTTTGGATCACGTAGTAGTGTGGTACCACACTGAAACAGTCCATTAAACCTGGTTGCGATCAATATTTTAGAGGATAACGCATGTTAGGTCTGGGTTAGGTCTAGTATTTGCCCTCATCAGGCTCATTCTTTCGCATATTTCTCATACTTCATGGCTAGATCCTGGGCTATTTCTGGATTGGATCACGTAGTAAAGTGGTACCACACTGAAACATTCAATGAAACCTGGTCTGGATAAATATTTTAGAGGATAATGCATCTTAGGTCTAGGTTAGGTCTGGGATTTTCACTCATCAGACTCATACTTTCGCATTCTTCTCATACTTGTTGAACGGATCCTGGGTTTTCTCGGGTTTTGATCACGTAGTAATGTGGGACCACAATGAAACAATCAATTAAACCTGGTCTTGATAAATATTTTAGAGGATAACGCATGTTAGGTTTGGGTTAGGTCTAGGATTTGCCCTCGTCAGGCTCATACTTTCGCATATTTCTCATACTTCATGGCTAGATCCTGGGCTATTTCTGGATTGGATCACGTAGTAATGTGGTACCACACTGAAACAGTCAATTAAACCTGGTTTCGATCAATATTTTAGAGGATAACGCAAGTTAGGTCTGGGATAGGTCTGGGATTTGCCCTCATCAGGCTCATACTTTCGCGTTTTTCACATACTTGTTGAACAGATCCTGGGTTTTTTCTGGTTTGGGTCACGTAGTAATGTGGTACCACACTGAAACATTCAATTAAACCTGGTCTTGATAAATATTTTAGAGGATAACGCATGTTAGGTCTGGGTTAGGTCTAGGATTTGCCCTCATCAAGCTCATACTTTCGCATATTTCTCATACTTGATGGCTAGATCCTGGGCTTTTTCTGGATTGCATCACGTAGTAATGAAGTACAACACTGAAACAGTCAATTAAACCTGGTTTCGATCAATATTTTAGAGAATAATTCATGTTAGGTCTAGGTTAGGTCTGGGATTTGCTCTCATCAGGCTCATTCTTTCGCATATTTCTCATACTTGATGGCTAGATCCTGGGCTTTTTCTGGATCGCATCACGTAGTAATGAAGTACAACACTGAAACAGTCAATTAAACCTGGTTGCGATCAATATTTTAGAGGATAACGCATGTTAGGTCTGGGTTAGGTCTAGTATTTGCCCTCATCAGGCTCATTCTTTCGCATATTTCTCAAACTTGATGGCTAGATCCTGGGCTTTTTCTGGATTGCATCACGTAGTAATGTGGTACCACACTGAAACATTCAATTAAACCTGGTCTTGATAAATATTTTAGTGGATAACGCATGTTAGGTTTGGGTTAGGTCTAGGATATGCACTCATCAGGCTCATACTTTCGCATATTTTTCATACTTCATGGCTAGATCCTGGGCTGTTTCTGGATTGTATCACGTAGTAATGTGGTACCACGCTAAAACAGTCGATTAAACCTAGTTTCGATCAATATTTTAGAGGATAACGCAAGTTAAGTCTGGGATAGGTCTGGGATTTGACCTCATCAGACTCATACATTCGCGTTTTTCACATACTTGTTGAACAGATCCTGGGTTTTTTCTGGTTTGGATCACGTAGTAGTGTGGTACCACACTGAAACAGTCCATTAAACCTGGTTGCGATCAATATTTTAGAGGATAACGCATGTTAGGTCTGGGTTAGGTCTAGTATTTGCCCTCATCAGGATCATTCTTTCGCATATTTCTCATACTTCATGGCTAGATCCTGGGCTATTTCTGGATTGGATCACGTAGTAAAGTGGTACCACACTGAAACATTCAATGAAACCTGGTCTGGATAAATATTTTAGAGGATAACGCATGTTAGGTCTGGGATAGGTCTAGGATTTGCCCTCATCAGGCTCTTACTTTCGCATATTTCTCATACTTCATGGCTAGATCCTGGACTTTTTCTTGATCGCATAACGTAGTAATGAAGTACAACACTGAAACAGTCCATTAAACCTGGTTGCGGTCAATATTTTAGAGGATAACGCATGTTAGGTCTGGGTTAGCTCTAGGATTTGCCCTCATCAGGCTCATTCTTTCGCATATTTCTCAAACTTCATGGCTAGATCCTGGGCTTTTTCTGGATTGCATCACGTAGTAATGTGGTACCAGACTGAAACATTCAATTAAACCTGGTCTTGATAAATATTTTAGAGGATAACGCATGTTAGGTCTGGGTTAGGTCTAGGATTTGCTCTCATCAGACTCATACTTTCGCATTCTTCACATACTTGTTGAACGGATCCAGGGTTTTTTCTGGTTTGGATCACGTAGTAATGTGGGACCACACTGAAACAGTCAATTAAACCTGGTTTCGATCAATATTTTAGAGGATAACGCATGTTAGGTCTGGGTTAGGTCTAGGATTTGCCCTCATCAGGCTCTTACTTTCGCATATTTCTCATACTTGATGGCTAGATCCTGGGCTTTTTCTGGATTGCATAACGTAGTAATGAAGTACAACACTGAAACAGTCAATTAAACCTGGTTTCCATCAATATTTTGGAGGACAACGCAAGTTAGGTCTGGGATAGATCTGGGATTCGCCCTAATCAGGCTCATACTTTCGCGTTTTTCACATACTTGTTGAACAGATCCTGGGTTTTTTCTGGTTTGGATCACGTAGTAATGTGGTACCACACTGAAACAGTCGATTAAACCTGGTTTCGATCAATATTTTAGAGGATAACGCATGTTAGGTCTGGAATACGTCTGGGATTTGACCTCGTCAGACTCATACTTTCGCACCCTTCACATACTCGTTGATCAGATCCTGGGTTATTTTCTGGTTTGGATCACGTAGTAATATGGTACCACACTGAAACAGTCGATTAAACCAGGTTTCGGTCAATATTTTTGAGGATAACGCATGTTAGGTCTAGATTAGGCCTGGGATTCTCACTCATCAGACTCATACTTTCGCATTCTTCACATACTTGTTGAACGGAGCCTGGGTTTTTTCTGGTTTGCATCACGTAGTAAAGTGGTACCACACTGAAACATTCAATGAAACCTGGTCTGGATAAATATTTTTGAGGATAACGCATGTTAGGTCTGGGTTAGGTCTAGGATTTGCCCTCATCAGGCTCTTTCTTTCGCATATTTCTCATACTTGATGGCTAGATCCTGGGCGTTTTCTGGATTGCATCACGTAGTAATGTAGTACCACACTGAAACAGTCAATGAAACCTAGTTTCCATCAATATTTTAGAGGACAACGCAAGTTAGGTCTAGGTAAGGCCTGAGATTTTCACTGATCAGACTCATACTTTCGCATTCTTCACATACTTGTTGAACGGATCCTGGGTTTTTTCTGGTTTTGATCACGTAGTAATGTGGTACCACACTGAAACATTCAATTAAACCTTGTCTTGATAAATATTTTAGAGAATAACGCATGTTAGGTCTGGGTTAGGTCTAGGATTTACCCTCATCAGGCTCATACTTTCGCATATTTCTCATACTTCATGGCTAGATCCTGGCCTGTTTCTGGATTGTATCACGTAGTAATGTGGTACCACGCTGAAACAGTCGATTAAACCTGGTTTCGATCAATATTTTAGAGGATAACGCAAGTTAAGTCTGGGATAGGTCTGGGATTTGACCTCATCAGACTCATACTTTCGCGTTTTTCACATACTTGTTGAACAGATGCTGGGTTTTTTCTGGTTTGGATCACGTAGTAATGTGGGACCGCACTGAAACAGTCAATTGAACCTGGTCTCCATCAATATCTTAGAGGACAACGCAAGTTAGGTCTGGGATAGGTCTTGGATTTGCCCTCATCAGGCTCATACTTTCGCATATTTCTCATACTTCATGGCTAGATCCTGGGCTATTTCTGGATCGGATCACGTAGTAAAGTGGTACCACACTGAAACATTCAATGAAACCTGGTCTGGATAAATATTTTAGAGGATAACGCATGTTAGGTCTGGGATAGGTCTAGGATTTGCCCTCATCAGGCTCCTACTTTCGCATATTTCTCATACTTCATGGCTAGATCCTGGGCTTTTTCTTGATCGCATAACGTTGTAATGAAGTACAACACTGAAACAGTCCATTAAACCTGGTTGCGGTCAATATTTTAGAGGATAACGCATGTTAGGTCTGGGTTAGCTCTAGGATTTGCCCTCATCAGGCTCATTCTTTCGCATATTTCTCAAACTTCATGGCTAGATCCTGGGCTTTTTCTGGATTGCATCACGTAGTAATGTGGTACCACACTGAAACATTCAATGAAACCTGGTCTTGATAAATATTTTAGAGGATAACGCATGTTAGGTCTGGGTTAGGTCTAGGATTTGCTCTCATCAGACTCATACTTTCGCATTCTTCACATACTTGTTGAACGGATCCAGGGTTTTTTCTGGTTTGGATCGCGTAGTAATGTGGGACCACACTGAAACAGTCAATTAAACCTGGTTTCGATCAATATTTTAGAGGATAACGCATGTTAGGTCTGGGTTAGGTCTAGGATTTGCCCTCATCAGGCTCTTACTTTCGCATATTTCTCATACTTGATGGCTAGATCCTGGGCTTTTTCTGGATTGCATAACGTAGTAATGAAGTACAACACTGAAACAGTCAATTAAACCTGGTTTCCATCAATATTTTAGAGGACAACGCAAGTTAGGTCTGGGATAGATCTGGGGTTCGCCCTAATCAGGCTCATACTTTCGCGTTTTTCACATACTTGTTGAACAGATCCTGGGTTTTTTCTGGTTTGGATCACGTAGTAATGTGGTACCACACTGAAACAGTCGATTAAACCTGGTTTCGATCAATATTTTAGAGGATAACGCATGTTAGGTCTGGAATAAGTCTGGGACTTGACCTCGTCAGACTCATACTTTCGCACCCTTCACATACTCGTTGATCAGATCCTGGGTTATTTTCTGGTTTGGATCACGTAGTAATATGGTACCACACTGAAACAGTCGATTAAACCAGGTTTCGGTCAATATTTTTGAGGATAACGCATGTTAGGTCTAGATTAGGCCTGGGATTCTCACTCATCAGACTCATACTTTCGCATTCTTCACATACTTGTTGAACGGAGCCTGGGTTTTTTCTGGTTTGCATCACGTAGTAAAGTGGTACCACACTGAAACATTCAATGAAACCTGGTCTGGATAAATATTTTAGAGGATAACGCATGTTAGGTCTGGGTTAGGTCTAGGATTTGCCCTCATCAGGCTCATTCTTTCGCATATTTCTCATACTTGATGGCTAGATCCTGGGCGTTTTCTGGATTGCATCACGTAGTAATGTAGTACCACACTGAAACAGTCAATGAAACCTAGTTTCCATCAATATTTTAGAGGACAACGCAAGTTAGGTCTAGGTAAGGCCTGAGATTTTCACTGATCAGACTCATACTTTCGCATTCTTCACATACTTGTTGAACGGATCCTGGGTTCTTTCTGGTTTTGATCACGTAGTAATGTGGTACCACACTGAAACATTCAATTAAACCTTGTCTTGATAAATATTTTAGAGAATAACGCATGTTAGGTCTGGGTTAGGTCTAGGATTTGCCCTCATCAGGCTCATACTTTCGCATATCTCTCATACTTCATGGCTAGATCCTGGGCTATTTCTGGATTGGATCACGTAGTAAAGTGGTACCACACTGAAACATTCAATGAAACCTGGTCTGGATAAATATTTTAGAGAATAATTCATGTTAGGTCTAGGTTAGGTCAAGGATTTCCTCTCATCAGGCTCATTCTTTCGCATATTTCTCATACTTCATGGCTAGATCCTGGGCTTTTTCTGGATTGCATCACGTAGTAATGAAGTACAACACTGAAACAGTGAATTAAACTTGGTTTCTATCAATATTTTAGAGGACAACGCATGTTAGGTCTATGTTAGGCCTGGGATTTGCCCTCATCAGGGTCATACTGTCGCAGTTTTAACATACTTGTTGAACGGATCCTGGGTTTTTTCTGGTTTGGTTCACGTAGTAATGTGGTACCACACTGAAACATTCAATTAAACCTGGTCTTGATAAATATTTTAGTGGATAACGCATGTTAGGTTTGGGTTAGGTCTAGGATTTGCACTCATCAGGCTCATACTTTCGCATATTTCTCATACTTCATGGCTAGATCCACGGCTTTTTCTGGATTGCATCACGTAGTAATGTGGTACAACACTGAAACATTCAATTAAACCTGGTCTTGATAAATATTTTAGAGGATAACGCATGTTAGGTCTGGGATAGGTCTAGGATTTGCTCTCATCAGACTCATACTTTCGCATTCTTCACATACTTGTTGAACGGATCCTGGGTTTTTTCTGGTTTGGATCACGTAGTAATGTGGGACCACACCGAAACAATCAATTAAACCTGGTCTTGATAAATATTTTGGAGGATAACGCATGTTAGGTCTGGGTTAGGTCTAGGATTTGCCCCCATCAGGCTCACTTTTCGCATATTTCTCATACTTCATGGCTAGATCCTGGGCTGTTTCTGGATTGTATCACGTAGTAATGTGGTACCACGCTGAAACAGTCAATTAAACCTGGTTTCGATCAATATTTTGGAGGATAACGCAAGTTAGGTCTGGGATAGGTCTAGGATTTGCCCTCATCAGGCTCTTACTTTCGCATATTTCTCATACTTCATGGCTAGATCCTGGGCTATTTCTGGATTGGATCACGTAGTAAAGTGGTACCACACTGAAACATTCAATGAAACCTGGTCTGGATAAATATTTTAGAGGATAATGCATCTTAGGTCTAGGTTAGGTCTGGGATTTGCTCTCATCAGGCTCATTCTTTCGCATATTTCTCATACTTGATGGCTAGATCCTGGGCTTTTTCTGGATCGCATCACGTAGTAATGAAGTACAACACTGAAACAGTCAATTAAACCTGGTCTGGATAAATATTTTAGAGGATAATGCATCTTAGGTCTAGGTTAGGTCTGGGATTTTCACTCATCAGACTCATACTTTCGCATTCTTCACATACTTGTTGAACGGATCCTGGGTTTTTTCGGGTTTGGATAACGTAGTAATGTGGGACCACAATGAAACAATCAATTAAACCTGGTCTTGATAAATATTTTAGAGGATAACGCATGTTAGGTTTGGGTTAGGTCTAGGATTTGCCCTCGTCAGGCTCATGGTTTCGCATATTTCTCATACTTCATGGCTGGATCCTGGGCTATTTCTGGATTGGATCACGTAGTAATGTGGTACCACACTGAAACAGTCAATTAAACCTGGTTTCGATCAATATTTTTGAGGATAACGCAAGTTAGGTCTGGGATAGGTCTGGGATTTGCCCTCATCAGGCTCATACTTTCGCGTTTTTCACATACTTGTTGAACAGATCCTGGGTTTTTTCTGGTTTGGGTCACGTAGTAATGTGGTACCACACTGAAACATTCAATTAAACCTGGTCTTGATAAATATTTTAGAGGATAACGCATGTTAGGTCTGGGTTAGGTCTAGGATTTGCCCTCATCAAGCTCATACTTTCGCATATTTCTCATACTTCATGGCTAGATCCTGGGCTGTTTCTGGATTGTATCACGTAGTAATGTGGTACCACGCTGAAACAGTCGATTAAACCTGGTTTCGATCAATATTTTAGAGGATAACGCAAGTTAAGTCTGGGATAGGTCTGGGATTTGACCTCATCAGACTCATACTTTTGCGTTTTTCACATACTTGTTGAACAGGTCCTGGGTTTTTTCTGGTTGGGATCACGTAGTAATGTGGGACCACACTGAAACAGTCAATTGAACCTGGTCTCCATCAATATCTTAGAGGATAACGCAAGTTAGGTCTGGGATAGGTCTTGGATTTGCCCTCATCAGGCTCATACTTTCGCATATTTCTCATACTTCATGGCTAGATCCTGGGTTATTTTCTGGTTTGGATCACATAGTAATATGGTACCACACTGAAACAGTCGATTAAACCAGGTTTCGGTCAATATTTTTGAGGATAACGCATGTTAGGTCTAGATTAGGCCTGGGATTTTCACTCATCAGACTCATACTTTCGCATTCTTCACATACTTGTTGAACGGAGCCTGGGTTTTTTCTGGTTTGCATCACGTAGTAATGTGGGATCACACTGAAACAGTCAATTAAATCTGGTTTCGATCAATATTTTAGAGAATAATTCATGTTAGGTCTAGGTTAGGCCTGGGATTTTCACTCATCAGACTCATACTTTCGCATTCTTCACATACTTGTTGAACGGATCCTGGGTTTTTTCTGGTTTGGATCACGTAGTAATGTGGGACCACACCGAAACAATCAATTAAACCTGGTCTTGATAAATATTTTGGAGGATAACGCATGTTAGGTCTGGGTTAGGTCTAGGATTTGCCCTCATCAGGCTCATACTTTCGCATATTTCTCATACTTCATGGCTAGATCCTGGGCTGTTTCTGGATTGTATCACGTAGTAATGTGGTACCACGCTGAAACAGTCAATTAAACCTGGTTTCGATCAATATTTTGGAGGATAACGCAAGTTAGGTCTGGGATAGGTCTAGGATTTGCCCTCATCACACTCTTACTTTCGCATATTTCTCATACTTCATGGCTAGATCCTGGGCTATTTCTGGATTGGATCACGTAGTAAAGTGGTACCACACTGAAACATTCAATGAAACCTGGTCTGGATAAATATTTTAGAGGATAATGCATCTTAGGTCTAGGTTAGGTCTGGGATTTTCACTCATCAGACTCATACTTTCGCATTCTTCACATACTTGTTGAACGGATCCTGGGTTTTTTCGGGTTTTGATCACGTAGTAATGTGGGACCACAATGAAACAATCAATTAAACCTGGTCTTGATAAATATTTTAGAGGATAACGCATGTTAGGTTTGGGTTAGGTCTAGGATTTGCCCTCGTCAGGCTCATACTTTCGCATATTTCTCATACTTCATGGCTAGATCCTGGGCTATTTCTGGATTGGATCACGTAGTAATGTGGTACCACACTGAAACAGTCAATTAAACCTGGTTTCGATCAATATTTTAGAGGATAACGCAAGTTAGGTCTGGGATAGGTCTGGGATTTGCCCTCATCAGGCTCATACTTTCGCGTTTTTCACATACTTGTTGAACAGATCCTGGGTTTTTTCTGGTTTGGGTCACGTAGTAATGTGGTACCACACTGAAACATTCAATTAAACCTGGTCTTGATAAATATTTTAGAGGATAACGCATGTTAGGTCTGGGTTAGGTCTAGGATTTGCCCTCATCAAGCTCATACTTTCGCATATTTCTCATACTTGATGGCTAGATCCTGGGCTTTTTCTGGATTGCATCACGTAGTAATGAAGTACAACACTGAAACAGTCAATTAAACCTGGTTTCGATCAATATTTTAGAGAATAATTCATGTTAGGTCTAGGTTAGGTCTGGGATTTGCTCTCATCAGGCTCATTCTTTCGCATATTTCTCATACTTGATGGCTAGATCCTGGGCTTTTTCTGGATCGCATCACGTAGTAATGAAGTACAACACTGAAACAGTCAATTAAACCTGGTTGCGATCAATATTTTAGAGGATAACGCATGTTAGGTCTGGGTTAGGTCTAGTATTTGCCCTCATCAGGCTCATTCTTTCGCATATTTCTCAAACTTGATGGCTAGATCCTGGGCTTTTTCTGGATTGCATCACGTAGTAATGTGGTACCACGCTAAAACAGTCGATTAAACCTAGTTTCGATCAATATTTTAGAGGATAACGCAAGTTAAGTCTGGGATAGGTCTGGGATTTGACCTCATCAGACTCATACATTCGCGTTTTTCACATACTTGTTGAACAGATCCTGGGTTTTTTCTGGTTTGGATCACGTAGTAGTGTGGTACCACACTGAAACAGTCCATTAAACCTGGTTGCGATCAATATTTTAGAGGATAACGCATGTTAGGTCTGGGTTAGGTCTAGTATTTGCCCTCATCAGGCTCATTCTTTCGCATATTTCTCAAACTTGATGGCTAGATCCTGGGCTTTTTCTGGATTGCATCACGTAGTAATGTAGTACCACTCTGAAACATTCAATTAAACCTGGTCATGATAAATATTTCAGAGGATAACGAATGTTAGGTCTGGGTTAGGTCTAGGATTTGCACTCATCAGGCTCATACTTTCGCATATTTCTCATACTTCATAGCTAGATCCTGGGCTTTTTCTGGATTGCATCACGTAGTAATGAAGTACAACACTGAAACAGTCTATTGAACCTGGTCTCCATCAATATCTTAGAGGACAACGCAAGTTAGGTCTGGGATAGGTCTTGGATTTGCCCTCATCAGGCTCATACTTTCGCATATTTCTCATACTTCATGGCTAGATCCTGGGCTATTTCTGGATTGGATCACGTAGTAAAGTGGTACCACACTGAAACATTCAATGAAACCTGGTCTGGATAAATATTTTAGAGGATAACGCATGTTAGGTCTGGGTTAGCTCTAGGATTTGCCCTCATCAGGCTCATTCTTTCGCATATTTCTCAAACTTCATGGCTAGATCCTGGGCTTTTTCTGGATTGCATCACGTAGTAATGTGGTACCAGACTGAAACATTCAATTAAACCTGTTCTTGATAAATATTTTAGAGGATAACGCATGTTAGGTCTGGGTTAGGTCTAGGATTTGCTCTCATCAGACTCATACTTTCGCATTCTTCACATACTTGTTGAACGGATCCAGGGTTTTTTCTGGTTTGGATCACGTAGTAATGTGGGACCACACTGAAACAGTCAATTAAACCTGGTTTCGATCAATATTTTAGAGGATAACGCATGTTAGGTCTGGGTTAGGTCTAGGATTTGCCCTCATCAGGCTCTTACTTTCGCATATTTCTCATACTTGATGGCTAGATCCTGGGCTTTTTCTGGATTGCATAACGTAGTAATGAAGTACAACACTGAAACAGTCAATTAAACCTGGTTTCCATCAATATTTTGGAGGACAACGCAAGTTAGGTCTGGGATAGATCTGGGATTCGCCCTAATCAGGCTCATACTTTCGCGTTTTTCACATACTTGTTGAACAGATCCTGGGTTTTTTCTGGTTTGGATCACGTAGTAATGTGGTACCACACTGAAACAGTCGATTAAACCTGGTTTCGATCAATATTTTAGAGGATAACGCATGTTAGGTCTGGAATTCGTCTGGGATTTGACCTCGTCAGACTCATACTTTCGCACCCTTCACATACTCGTTGATCAGATCCTGGGTTATTTTCTGGTTTGGATCACGTAGTAATATGGTACCACACTGAAACAGTCGATTAAACCAGGTTTCGGTCAATATTTTTGAGGATAACGCATGTTAGGTCTAGATTAGGCCTGGGATTCTCACTCATCAGACTCATACTTTCGCATTCTTCACATACTTGTTGAACGGAGCCTGGGTTTTTTCTGGTTTGCATCACGTAGTAAAGTGGTACCACACTGAAACATTCAATGAAACCTGGTCTGGATAAATATTTTTGAGGATAACGCATGTTAGGTCTGGGTTAGGTCTAGGATTTGCCCTCATCAGGCTCATTCTTTCGCATATTTCTCATACTTGATGGCTAGATCCTGGGCGTTTTCTGGATTGCATCACGTAGTAATGTAGTACCACACTGAAACAGTCAATGAAACCTAGTTTCCATCAATATTTTAGAGGACAACGCAAGTTAGGTCTAGGTAAGGCCTGAGATTTTCACTGATCAGACTCATACTTTCGCATTCTTCACATACTTGTTGAACGGATCCTGGGTTTTTTCTGGTTTTGATCACGTAGTAATGTGGTACCACACTGAAACATTCAATTAAACCTTGTCTTGATAAATATTTTAGAGAATAACGCATGTTAGGTCTGGGTTAGGTCTAGGATTTGCCCTCATCAGGCTCATACTTTCGCATATTTCTCATACTTCATGGCTAGATCCTGGCCTGTTTCTGGATTGTATCACGTAGTAATGTGGTACCACGCTGAAACAGTCGATTAAACCTGGTTTCGATCAATATTTTAGAGGATAACGCAAGTTAAGTCTGGGATAGGTCTGGGATTTGACCTCATCAGACTCATACTTTCGCGTTTTTCACATACTTGTTGAACAGATGCTGGGTTTTTTCTGGTTTGGATCACGTAGTAATGTGGGACCGCACTGAAACAGTCAATTGAACCTGGTCTCCATCAATATCTTAGAGGACAACGCAAGTTAGGTCTGGGATAGGTCTTGGATTTGCCCTCATCAGGCTCATACTTTCGCATATTTCTCATACTTCATGGCTAGATCCTGGGCTATTTCTGGATCGGATCACGTAGTAAAGTGGTACCACACTGAAACATTCAATGAAACCTGGTCTGGATAAATATTTTAGAGGATAACGCATGTTAGGTCTGGGATAGGTCTAGGATTTGCCCTCATCAGGCTCTTACTTTCGCATATTTCTCATACTTCATGGCTAGATCCTGGGCTTTTTCTTGATCGCATAACGTAGTAATGAAGTACAACACTGAAACAGTCCATTAAACCTGGTTGCGGTCAATATTTTAGAGGATAACGCATGTTAGGTCTGGGTTAGCTCTAGGATTTACCCTCATCAGGCTCATTCTTTCGCATATTTCTCATACTTCATGGCTAGATCCTGGGCTGTTTCTGGATTGTATCACGTAGTAATGTGGTACCACGCTGAAGCAGTCAATTTAACCTGGTTTCGATCAATATTTTGGAGGATAACGCAAGTTAGGTCTGGGATAGGTCTAGGATTTGCCCTCATCAGGCTCTTACTTTCGCATATTTCTCATACTTCATGGCTAGATCCTGGGCTATTTCTGGATTGGATCACGTAGTAAAGTGGTACCACACTGAAACATTCAATGAAACCTGGTCTGGATAAATATTTTAAAGGATAATGCATCTTAGGTCTAGGTTAGGTCTGGGATTTTCACTCATCAGACTCATACTTTCGCATTCTTCACATACTTGTTGAACGGATCCTGGGTTTTTTCGGGTTTGGATCACGTAGTAATGTGGGACCACAATGAAACAATCAATTAAACCTGGTCTTGATAAATATTTTAGAGGATAACGCATGTTAGGTTTGGGTTAGGTCTAGGATTTGCCCTCGTCAGGCTCATGCTTTCGCATATTTCTCATACTTCATGGCTGGATCCTGGGCTATTTCTGGATTCGATCACGTAGTAATGTGGTACCACACTGATACAGTCAATTAAACCTGGTTTCGATCAATATTTTAGAGGATAACGCAAGTTAGGTCTGGGATAGGTCTGGGATTTGCCCTCATCAGGCTCATACTTTCGCGTTTTTCACATACTTGTTGAACAGATCCTGGGTTTTTTCTGGTTTGGGTCACGTAGTAATGTGGTGCCACACTGAAACATTCAATTATACCTGGTCTTGATAAATATTTTAGAGGATAATGCATGTTAGGTCTGGGTTAGGTCTAGGATTTGCCCTCATCAAGCTCATACTTTCGCATATTTCTCATACTTCATGGCTAGATCCTGGGCTGTTTCTGGATTGTATCACGTAGTAATGTGGTACCACGCTGAAACAGTCGATTAAACCTGGTTTCGATCAATATTTTAGAGGATAACGCAAGTTAAGTCTGGGATAGGTCTGGGATTTGACCTCATCAGACTCATACTTTCGCGTTTTTCACATACTTGTTGAACAGATCCTGGGTTTTTTCTGGTTTGGATCACGTAGTAATGTGGGACCACACTGAAACAGTCAATTGAACCTGGTCTCCATCAATATCTTAGAGGACAACGCAAGTTAGGTCTGGGATAGGTCTTGGATTTGCCCTCATCAGGCTCATACTTTCGCATATTTCTCATACTTCATGGCTAGATCCTGGGTTATTTTCTGGTTTGGATCACATAGTAATATGGTACCACACTGAAACAGTCGATTAAACCAGGTTTCGGTCAATATTTTTGAGGATAACGCATGTTAGGTCTAGATTAGGCCTGGGATTTTCACTCATCAGACTCATACTTTCGCATTCTTCACATACTTGTTGAACGGAGCCTGGGTTTTTTCTGGTTTGCATCACGTAGTAATGTGGGATCACACTGAAACAGTCAATTAAATCTGGTTTCGATCAATATTTTAGAGAATAATTTATGTTAGGTCTAGGTTAGGCCTGGGATTTTCACTCATCAGACTCATACTTTCGCATTCTTCACATACTTGTTGAACGGATCCTGGGTTTTTTCGGGTTTGGATCACGTGGTAATGTGGGACCACAATGAAACAATCAATTAAACCTGGTCTTGATAAACCTTTTAGAGGATAACGCATGTTAGGTTTGGGTTAGGTCTAGGATTTGCCCTCGTCAGGCTCATACTTTCGCATATTTCTCATACTTCATGGCTATATCCTGGGCTATTTCTGGATTGGATCACGTAGTAATGTGGTACCACACTGAAACAGTCAACTAAACCTGGTTTCGATCAATATTTTAGAGGATAACGCAAGTTAGGTCTGGGATAGGTCTGGGATTTGCCCTCATCAGGCTCATACTTTCGCGTTTTTCACATACATGTTGAACAGATCCTGGGTTTTTTCTGGTTTGGGTCACGTAGTAATGTGGTACCGCACTGAAACATTCAATTAAACCTGGTCTTGATAAATATTTTAGAGGATAACGCATGTTAGGTCTGGGATAGGCCTGGGATTTTCACTCATCAGGCTCATACTTTCGCATATTTCTCATACTTCATGGCTAGATCCTGGGTTATTTTCTGGTTTGGATCACGTAGTAATGTGGTACCACACTGAAACATTCAATTAAACCTGGTCTTGATAAATATTTTCGAAGATAACGCATGTTAGGTCTGGGTTAGGCCTAGGATATGCCCTCATCAGGCTCATACTTTCGCATATTTCTCATACTTCATGGCTAGATCCTGGGCTATTTCTGGATTGGATCTCGTAGTAAAGTGGTACCACACTGAAACATTCAATGAAACCTGGTCTGGATAAATATTTTAGAGGATAACGCATGTTAGGTCTGGGTTAGGTCTAGGAATTGCCCTCATCAGGCTGATTCTTTCGCATATGTCTCATACATGATGGCTAGATCCTGGGCTTTTTCTTGATCGCATCACGTAGTAATGAAGTACAACACTGAAACAGTCACTTAAACCTGGTTTTCATCAATATCTTAGAGGACAACGCAAGTTAGGTCTTGGATAGGTCTGAAATTTGCCCTCATCAGGCTCATACTTTCGCGTTTTTCACATACTTGTTGAACAGATCCTGGGTTTTTTCTGGTTTGGATCACGTAGTAGTGTGGTACCACACTGAAACAGTCCATTAAACCTGGTTGCGATCAATATTTTAGAGGATAACGCATGTTAGGTCTGGGTTAGCTCTAGGATTTGCCCTCATCAGGCTCATTCTTTCGCATATTTCTCAAACTTCATGGCTAGATCCTGGGCTTTTTCTGGATTACATCCCGTAGTAATGTGGTACCACACTGAAACATTCAATTAAACCTGGTCTTGATAAATATTTTAGAGGATAACGCATGTTAGGTCTGGGTTAGGTCTAGGATTTGCTCTCATCAGACTCATACTTTCGCATTCTTCACATACTTGTTGAACGGATCCTGGGTTTTTTCTGGTTTGGATCACGTAGTAATGTGGGACCACACTGAAACAGTCAATTAAACCTGGTTTCGATCAATATTTTAGAGAATAATTCATGTTAGGTCTAGGTTAGGTCTGGGATTTGCTCTTATCAGGCTCATTCTTTCGCATATTTCTCATACTTGATGACTAGATCCTGGGCTTTTTCTGGATTGCATAACGTAGTGATGAAGTACAACACTGAAACAGTCAATTAAACCTGGTTTCCATCAATATTTTAGAGGACAACGCAAGTTAGGTCTGGGATAGATCTGGGATTCGCCCTAATCAGGCTCATACTTTCGCGTTTTTCACATACTTGTTGAACAGATCCTGGGTTTTTTCTGGTTTGGATCACGTAGTAATGTGGTACCACACTGAAACAGTCGATTAAACCTGGTTTCGGTCAATATTTTAGAGAATAATTCATGTTAGGTCTAGGTTAGGCCTGGGATTTTCACTCATCAGACTCATACTTTCGCATTCTTCACATACTTGTTGAACGGAGCCTGGGTTTTTTCTGGTTTGCATCACGTAGTAATGTGGTACCACACTGAAGCAGTCAATTAAATCTGGTTTCGATCAATATTTTAGAGAATAATTCATGTTAGGTCTAGGTTAGGCCTGGGATTTTCACTCATCAGACTCATACTTTCGCATTCTTCACATACTTGTTGAACGGAGCCTGGGTTTTTTCTGGTTTGGATCACGTAGTAATGTGGGACCACACTGAAACAGTTGACTAAACCTGGTTTCGATCAATATTTTAGTGGATAACGCAAGTTAGGTCTGGGATAGGTCTGGGATATGACCTCATCAGACTCTTACTTTCGCACACTTCACATACTCGTTGAACAGATCCTGGGATATTTTCTGGTTTGGATCACATAGTAATGTGGTACGACTCTGAGACAGTCGATTAAACCAGGTTTCGATCAATATTTTAGAGGATAACGCATGTTAGGTCTGGGTTAGGTCTGGTATTTGCTCTTATCAGACTCATTGTTTCGCATATTTCTCATACTTCATGGCTAGATCCTGGGCTATTTCTGGATTGGATCACGTAGTAATGTGGTACCACACTGAAACATTCAATTAAACCTGGTCTTGATAAATATTTTAGAGGATAACGTATGTTAGGTTTGGGTTAGGTCTAGGATTTGCCCTCATCAGGCTCATACTTTCGCATATTTCTCATACTTCATGGCTAGATCCTGAGCTATTTCTGGATTGGATCACGTAGTAATGTGGTACCACACTGAAACATTCAATTAAACCTGGTCTTGATAAATATTTTAGAGGATAACGTATGTTAGGTTTGGGTTAGGTCTAGGATTTGCCCTCATCAGGCTCATACTTTCGCATATTTCTCATACTTCATGGCTAGATCCTGGGCTGCTTCTGGTTTGGATCACATAGTAATGTGGTACCACACTGAAACAGTCGATTAAACCAGGTTTCGATCAATATTTTTGAGGATAACGCATGTTAGGTCTAGGTTAGGCCTGGGATTTTCACTCATCAGACTCATACTTTCGCATTCTTCACATACTTGTTGAACGGATCCTGGGTTTTTTCTGGTTTGGATCACGTAGTAATGTGGGACCACACTGAAACAGTCAATTAAATCTGTCTTCGATCAGTATTTTAGAGACTAATTCATGTTAGGTCTAGGTTAGGTCTGGTATTTGCTCTTATCAGGCTCATTGTTTCGCATATTTCTCATACTTGATGGCTAGATCCTGGGCTTTTTCTGGATTGCATAACGTAGTAATGAAGTACAACACTGAAACAGTCAATTCAACCTGGTTTCCATCAATATTTTAGAGGACAACGCATATTAGGTGTAGGTTAGGTCTGGGATTTGCCCTCATCAGGGTCATACTTTCGCAGTTTTAACATACATGTTGGCCTGATTGAGGGTTTTTTCTGCTTTGGATCACGTAGTAATGTGGGACCACACTGAAACATTCAATTAAACCTGGTCTTGATAAATATTTTAGAGGATACCGCATGTTAGGTCTGGGTTAGGTCTAGGATTTGCCCTCATCAGGCTCATACTTTCGCATATTTCTCATACTTCATGGCTAGATCCTGGGCTGTTTCTGGATTGTATCACGTAGTAATGTGGTACCACGCTGAAACAGTCAACTAAACCTGATTTCGATCAATATTTTAGAGGATAACGCATGTTAGGTCTGGGTTAGGTCTAGGATTTGCCCTCATCCGGCTCATACTTTCGCGTTTTTCACATACTTGTTGAACTGATCCTGGGTCTTTCTGGTTTGGATCAGGTAGTAATGTGGTACCACACTGAAACATTCAATTAAACCTGGTTTCGATCAATATTTTAGAGTATAATTCATGTTAGGTCTAGGTTAGGTCTGGGATTTGCCCTCATCTGGCTCATACTTTCGCGTTTTTCACATACTTGTTGAACTGATCCTGGGTCTTTCTGGTTTGGATCAGGTAGTAATGTGATACCACACTGAAACAGTCGATTAAACCTGGTTTCGATCAATATTTTAGAGGATAACGCAAGTTAGGTCTGGGATAGGTCTGGGATTTGACCTCGACAGACTCATACTTTCGCACCCTTCACATACTCGTTGAACAGATCCTGGGTTATTTTCTGGTTTGGATCACGTAGTAATGTGGGACCACACTGAAACAACCAATTAAACCTGGTCTTGATAAATATTTTAGAGGATAACGCATGTTAGGTCTGGGTTAGGTCTAGGATTTGCCCTCATCAGACTCATACTTTCGCATTCTTCACGTACTTGTTGAACGGATCCTGGGTTTTTTCTGGTGTGGATCACGTAGTAATGTAGGACCACACTGAAACAGTCAATTAAACCTGGTTTCGATCAATATTTTAGAGTATAATTCATGTTAGGTCTAGGTTAGGTCTGGGATTTGCCCTCATCCGGCTCATACTTTCGCATATTTCACATACTTGTTGAACAGATCCTGGGCTTTTTCTGGATTGCATAACGTAGTAATGAAGTACAACACTGAAACAGTCAATTAAACCTGGTGTCCATCAATATTTTAGAGGACAACGCATGTTAGGTCTAGGTTAGGCCTGGGATTTGCCCTCATCAGGGTCATACTTTCGCAGTTTTAACATACATGTTGGCCTGATTGAGGGTTTTTTCTGCTTTGGATCACGTAGTAAAGTGGTGCCACACTGAAACAGTCCATTAAACCTGGTTTCGATCAATATTTTAGAGGATAACGCAAGTTAGGTCTGGGATAGGTCTGGGATTTGACCTCGTCAGACTCATACTTTCGCAACCTTCACATACTCGTTGAACAGATCCTGGGTTATTTTCTGGTTTGGATCACATAGTAATGTGGTACCACACTGAAACATTCAATTAAACCTGGTCTTGATAAATATTTTAGAGGATAACGCATGTTAGGTTTGGGTTAGGTCTAGGATTTGCCCTCATCAGGCTCACAGTTTCGCGTTTTTCACATACTTGTTGAACAGATCCTGGGTTTTTTCTGGTTTGGATCACGAAGTAGTGTGGTACCACACTGAAACAGTCCATTAAACCTGGTTTCGCTCAATATTTTAGAGGATAACGCATGTTAGGTCTAGGTTAGGTCTGGGATTTGCTCTCATCAGGCTCATTCTTTCGCATATTTCTCATACTTGATGGCTATATCCTGAGCTTTTTCTGGATTGCATCACGTAGTAATGTAGTACCACACTGAAGCAGTCAATGAAACCTGGTTTCCATCAATATTTTAGAGGACAACGCAAGTTAGGTTTAGGTAAGGCCTGAGATTTTCACTGATCAGACTCATTCTTTCGCATATTTCTCATACATGTTGAGCAGATCCTGGGTTTTTTCTGGTTTGGATCACGTAGTAATGTGGGACCACACTGAAACAACCAATTAAACCTGGTCTTGATAAATATTTTAGAGGATACCGCATGTTAGGTCTGGGTTAGGTCTAGGATTTGCCCTCATCAGACTCATACTTTCGCATTCTTCACGTACTTGTGGAACGGATCCTGGGTTTTTTCTGGTGTGGATCACGTAGTAATGTAGGACCACACTGAAACAGTCGATTAAACCTGGTTTCGATCAATATTTTAGAGGATAACGCAAGTTAGGTCTGGGATAGGTCTGGGATTTGACCTCGTCAGACTCATACTTTCGCACCCTTCACATACTCGTTGAACAGATCCTGGGTTATTTTCTGGTTTGGATCACGTAGTAATGTGGGACCACACTGAAACAACCAATTAAACCTGGTCTTGATAAATATTTTAGAGGATAACGCATGTTAGGTCTGGGTTAGGTCTAGGATTTGCCCTCATCAGGCTCATACTTTCGCATATTTCTCATACTTCATGGCTAGATCCTGGGCTGTTTCTGGATTGTATCACGTAGTAATGTGGTACCACGGTGAAACAGTCAACTAAACCTGGTCTTGATAAATATTTTAGAGGATAACGCATGTTAGGTCTGGGTTAGGTCTAGGATTTGCCCTCATCAGACTCATACTTTCGCACCCTTCACATACTCGTTGAACAGATCCTGGGCTTTTTCTGGATTGCATCACGTAGTAATGTGGTACCACACTGAAACATTCAATTAAACCTGGTCTTGATAAATATTTTCGAAGATAACGCATGTTAGGTCTGGGTTAGGCCTAGGATATGCCCTCATCAGGCTCATACTTTCGCATATTTCTCATACTTCATGGCTAGATCCTGGGCTATTTCTGGATTGGATCTCGTAGTAAAGTGGTACCACACTGAAACATTCAATGAAACCTGGTCTGGATAAATATTTTAGTGGATAACGCATGTTAGGTCTGGGTTAGGTCTAGGAATTGCCCTGATCAGGCTGATTCTTTCGCATATGTCTCATACATGATGGCTAGATCCTGGGCTTTTTCTTGATCGCATCACGTAGTAATGAAGTACAACACTGAAACAGTCACTTAAACCTGGTTTCCATCAATATCTTAGAGGACAACGCAAGTTAGGTCTTGGATAGGTCTGAAATTTGCCCTCATCAGGCTCATACTTTCGCGTTTTTCACATACTTGTTGAACAGATCCTGGGTTTTTTCTAGTTTGGATCACGTAGTAGTGTGGTACCACACTGAAACAGTCCATTAAACCTGGTTGCGATCAATATTTTAGAGGATAACGCATGTTAGGTCTGGGTTAGCTCTAGGATTTGCCCTCATCAGGCTCATTCTTTCGCATGTTTCTCAAACTTCATGGCTAGATCCTGGGCTTTTTCTGGATTACATCACGTAGTAATGTGGTACCACACTGAAACATTCAATTAAACCTGGTCTTGATAAATATTTTAGAGGATATACGCATGTTAGGTCTGGGTTAGGTCTAGGATTTGCTCTCATCAGACTCATACTTTCGCATTCTTCACATACTTGTTGAACGGATCCTGGGTTTTTTCTGGTTTGGATCACGTAGTAATGTGGTACCACACTGAAACAGTCGATTAAACCTAGTTTCGGTCAATAGTTTAGAGAATAATTCATGTTAGGTCTAGGTTAGGCCTGGGATTTTCACTCATCAGACTCATACTTTCGCATTCTTCACATACTTGTTGAACGGAGCCTGGGTTTTTTCTGGTTTGCATCACGTAGTAATGTGGTACCACACTGAAGCAGTCAATTAAATCTGGTTTCGATCAATATTTTAGAGAATAGTTCATGTTAGGTCTAGGTTAGGCCTGGGATTTTCACTCATCAGACTCATACTTTCGCATTCTTCACATACTTGTTGAACGGAGCCTGGGTTTTTTCTGGTTTGGATCACGTAGTAATGTGGGACCACACTGAAACAGTTGACTAAACCTGGTTTCGATCAATATTTTAGAGGATAACGCAAGTTAGGTCTGGGATAGGTCTGGGATATGACCTCATCAGACTCTTACTTTCGCACACTTCACATACTCGTTGAACAGATCCTGGGATATTTTCTGGTTTGGATCACATAGTAATGTGGTACGACTCTGAGACAGTCGATTAAACCAGGTTTCGATCAATATTTTAGAGGATAACGCATGTTAGGTCTGGGTTAGGTCTGGTATTTGCTCTTATCAGGCTCATTGTTTCGCATATTTCTCATACTTCATGGCTAGATCCTGGGCTATTTCTGGATTGGATCACGTAGTAATGTGGTACCACACTGAAACATTCAATTAAACCTGGTCTTGATAAATATTTTAGAGGATAACGTATGTTAGGTTTGGGTTAGGTCTAGGATTTGCCCTCATCAGGCTCATACTTTCGCATATTTCTCATACTTCATGGCTAGATCCTGAGCTATTTCTGGATTGGATCACGTAGTAATGTGGTACCACACTGAAACATTCAATTAAACCTGGTCTTGATAAATATTTTAGAGGATAACGTATGTTAGGTTTGGGTTAGGTCTAGGATTTGCCCTCATCAGGCTCATACTTTCGCATATTTCTCATACTTCATGGCTAGATCTTGGGCTGCTTCTGGTTTGGATCACATAGTAATGTGGTACCACACTGAAACAGTCGATTAAACCAGGTTTCGATCAATATTTTTGAGGATAACGCATGTTAGGTCTAGGTTAGGCCTGGGATTTTCACTCATCAGACTCATACTTTCGCATTCTTCACATACTTGTTGAACGGATCCTGGGTTTTTTCTGGTTTGGATCACGTAGTAATGTGGGACCACACTGAAACAGTCAATTAAACCTGGCTTCGATCAGTATTTTAGAGACTAATTCATGGTAGGTATAGGTTAGGTCTGGTATTTGCTCTTATCAGGCTCATTGTTTCGCATATTTCTCATACTTGATGGCTAGATCCTGGGCTTTTTCTGGATTGCATAACGTAGTAATGAAGTACAACACTGAAACAGTCAATTCAACCTGGTTTCCATCAATATTTTGGAGGACAACGCATATTAGGTGTAGGTTAGGCCTGGGATTTGCCCTCATCAGGGTCATACTTTCGCAGTTTTAACATACATGTTGGCCTGATTGAGGGTTTTTTCTGCTTTGGATCACGTAGTAAAGTGGTGCCACACTGAAACAGTCCATTAAACCTGGTTTCGATCAATATTTTAGAGGATAACGCAAGTTAGGTCTGGGATAGGTCTGGGATTTGACCTCGTCAGACTCATACTTTCGCAACCTTCACATACTCGTTGAACAGATCCTGGGTTATTTTCTGGTTTGGATCACATAGTAATGTGGTACCACACTGAAACATTCAATTAAACCTGGTCTTGATAAATATTTTAGAGGATAACGCATGTTAGGTTTGGGTTAGGTCTAGGATTTGCCCTCATCAGGCTCACAGTTTCGCGTTTTTCACATACTTGTTGAACAGATCCTGGGTTTTTTCTGGTTTGGATCACGAAGTAGTGTGGTACCACACTGAAACAGTCCATTAAACCTGGTTTCGCTCAATATTTTAGAGGATTACGCATGTTAGGTCTAGGTTAGGTCTGGGATTTGTTCTCATCAGGCTCATTCTTTCGCATATTTCTCATACTTGATGGCTATATCCTGGGCTTTTTCTGGATTGCATCACGTAGTAATGTAGTACCACACTGAAGCAGTCAATGAAACCTGGTTTCCATCAATATTTTAGAGGACAACGCAAGTTAGGTTTAGGTAAGGCCTGAGATTTTCACTGATCAGACTCATTCTTTCGCATATTTCTCATACATGTTGAACAGATCCTGGGTTTTTTCTGGTTTGGATCACGTAGTAATGTGGGACCACACTGAAACAACCAATTAAACCTGGTCTTGATAAATATTTTAGAGGATAACGCATGTTAGGTCTGGGTTAGGTCTAGGATTTGCCCTCATCAGGCTCATACTTTCGCATATTTCTCATACTTCATGGCTAGATCCTGGGCTGTTTCTGGATTGTATCACGTAGTAATGTGGTACCACGCTGAAACAGTCAACTAAACCTGGTTTCGATCAATATTTTAGAGGATAACGCATGTTAGGTCTGGGTTAGGTCTAGGATTTGCCCTCATCAGGCTTATTCTTTCGCATATTTCTCAAACTTGATGGCTAGATCCTGGGCTTTTTCTGGATTGCATCACGTAGTAATGTGGTACCACACTGAAACATTCAATTAAACCTGGTTTCGATCAATATTTTAGAGTATAATTCATGTTAGGTCTAGGTTAGGTCTGGGATTTGCCCTCATCCGGCTCATACTTTCGCGTTTTTCACATACTTGTTGAACTGATCCTGGGTCTTTCTGGTTTGGATCAGGTAGTAATGTGATACCACACTGAAACAGTCGATTAAACCTGGTTTCGATCAATATTTTAGAGGATAACGCAAGTTAGGTCTGGGATAGGTCTGGGATTTGACCTCGTCAGACTCATACTTTCGCACCCTTCACATACTCGTTGAACAGATCCTGGGTTATTTTCTGGTTTGGATCACGTAGTAATGTGGGACCACACTGAAACAACCAATTAAACCTGGTCTTGATAAATATTTTAGAGGATAACGCATGTTAGGTCTGGGTTAGGTCTGGGATTTGTTCTCATCAGGCTCATTCTTTCGCATATTTCTCATACTTGATGGCTATATCCTGGGCTTTTTCTGGATTGCATCACGTAGTAATGTAGTACCACACTGAAGCAGTCAATGAAACCTGGTTTCCATCAATATTTTAGAGGACAACGCAAGTTAGGTTTAGGTAAGGCCTGAGATTTTCACTGATCAGACTCATTCTTTCGCATATTTCTCATACATGTTGAACAGATCCTGGGTTTTTTCTGGTTTGGATCACGTAGTAATGTGGGACCACACTGAAACAACCAACTAAACCTGGTCTTGATAAATATTTTAGAGGATACCGCATGTTAGGTCTGGGTTAGGTCTAGGATTTGCCCTCATCAGGCTCATACTTTCGCATATTTCTCATACTTCATGGCTAGATCCTGGGCTGTTTCTGGAGTGTATCACGTAGTAATGTGGGACCACACTGAAACAACCAATTAAACCTGGTCTTGATAAATATTTTAGAGGATAACGCATGTTAGGTCTGGGTTAGGTCTAGGATTTGCCCTCATCAGGCTCATACTTTCGCATATTTCTCATACTTCATGGCTAGATCCTGGGCTGTTTCTGGATTGTATCACGTAGTAATGTGGTACCACGGTGAAACAGTCAACTAAACCTGGTCTTGATAAATATTTTAGAGGATAACGCATGTTAGGTCTGGGTTAGGTCTAGGATTTGCCCTCATCAGACTCATACTTTCGCACCCTTCACATACTCGTTGAACAGATCCTGGGCTTTTTCTGGATTGCATCACGTAGTAATGTGGTACCACACTGAAACATTCAATTAAACCTGGTCTTGATAAATATTTTCGAAGATAACGCATGTTAGGTCTGGGTTAGGCCTAGGATATGCCCTCATCAGGCTCATACTTTCGCATATTTCTCATACTTCATGGCTAGATCCTGGGCTATTTCTGGATTGGATCTCGTAGTAAAGTGGTACCACACTGAAACATTCAATGAAACCTGGTCTGGATAAATATTTTAGTGGATAACGCGTGTTAGGTCTGGGTTAGGTCTAGGAATTGCCCTGATCAGGCTGATTCTTTCGCATATGTCTCATACATGATGGCTAGATCCTGGGCTTTTTCTTGATCGCATCACGTAGTAATGAAGTACAACACTGAAACAGTCACTTAAACCTGGTTTCCATCAATATCTTAGAGGACAACGCAAGTTAGGTCTTGGATAGGTCTGAAATTTGCCCTCATCAGGCTCATACTTTCGCGTTTTTCACATACTTGTTGAACAGATCCTGGGTTTTTTCTAGTTTGGATCACGTAGTAGTGTGGTACCACACTGAAACAGTCCATTAAACCTGGTTGCGATCAATATTTTAGAGGATAACGCATGTTAGGTCTGGGTTAGCTCTAGGATTTGCCCTCATCAGGCTCATTCTTTCGCATGTTTCTCAAACTTCATGGCTAGATCCTGGGCTTTTTCTGGATTACATCACGTAGTAATGTGGTACCACACTGAAACATTCAATTAAACCTGGTCTTGATAAATATTTTAGAGGATAACGCATGTTAGGTCTGGGTTAGGTCTAGGATTTGCTCTCATCAGACTCATACTTTCGCATTCTTCACATACTTGTTGAACGGATCCTGGGTTTTTTCTGGTTTGGATCACGTAGTAATGTGGGACCACACTGAAACAGTCAATTAAACCTGGTTTCGATCAATATTTTAGAGAATAATTCATGTTAGGTCTAGGTTAGGTCTGGGATTTGCTCTTATCAGGCTCATTCTTTCGCATATTTCTCATACTTGATGACTAGATCCTGGGCTTTTTCTGGATTGCATAACGTAGTGATGAAGTACAACACTGAAACAGTCAATTAAACCTGGTTTCCATCAATATTTTAGAGGACAACGCAAGTTAGGTCTGGGATAGATCTGGGATTTGCCCTAATCAGGCTCATACTTTCGCGTTTTTCACATACTTGTTGAACAGATCCTGGGTTTTTTCTGGTTTGGATCACGTAGTAATGTGGTACCACACTGAAACAGTCGATTAAACCTAGTTTCGGTCAATATTTTAGAGAATAATTCATGTTAGGTCTAGGTTAGGCCTGGGATTTTCACTCATCAGACTCATACTTTCGCATTCTTCACATACTTGTTGAACGGAGCCTGGGTTTTTTCTGGTTTGCATCACGTAGTAATGTGGTACCACACTGAAGCAGTCAATTAAATCTGGTTTCGATCAATATTTTAGAGAATAGTTCATGTTAGGTCTAGGTTAGGCCTGGGATTTTCACTCATCAGACTCATACTTTCGCATTCTTCACATACTTGTTGAACGGAGCCTGGGTTTTTTCTGGTTTGGATCACGTAGTAATGTGGGACCACACTGAAACAGTTGACTAAACCTGGTTTCGATCAATATTTTAGAGGATAACGCAAGTTAGGTCTGGGATAGGTCTGGGATATGACCTCATCAGACTCTTACTTTCGCACACTTCACATACTCGTTGAACAGATCCTGGGATATTTTCTGGTTTGGATCACATAGTAATGTGGTACGACTCTGAGACAGTCGATTAAACCAGGTTTCGATCAATATTTTAGAGGATAACGCATGTTAGGTCTGGGTTAGGTCTGGTATTTGCTCTTATCAGGCTCATTGTTTCGCATATTTCTCATACTTCATGGCTAGATCCTGGGCTATTTCTGGATTGGATCACGTAGTAATGTGGTACCACACTGAAACATTCAATTAAACCTGGTCTTGATAAATATTTTAGAGGATAACGTATGTTAGGTTTGGGTTAGGTCTAGGATTTGCCCTCATCAGGCTCATACTTTCGCATATTTCTCATACTTCATGGCTAGATCCTGAGCTATTTCTGGATTGGATCACGTAGTAATGTGGTACCACACTGAAACATTCAATTAAACCTGGTCTTGATAAATATTTTAGAGGATAACGTATGTTAGGTTTGGGTTAGGTCTAGGATTTGCCCTCATCAGGCTCATACTTTCGCATATTTCTCATACTTCATGGCTAGATCTTGGGCTGCTTCTGGTTTGGATCACATAGTAATGTGGTACCACACTGAAACAGTCGATTAAACCAGGTTTCGATCAATATTTTTGAGGATAACGCATGTTAGGTCTAGGTTAGGCCTGGGATTTTCACTCATCAGACTCATACTTTCGCATTCTTCACATACTTGTTGAACGGATCCTGGGTTTTTTCTGGTTTGGATCACGTAGTAATGTGGGACCACACTGAAACAGTCAATTAAACCTGGCTTCGATCAGTATTTTAGAGACTAATTCATGGTAGGTATAGGTTAGGTCTGGTATTTGCTCTTATCAGGCTCATTGTTTCGCATATTTCTCATACTTGATGGCTAGATCCTGGGCTTTTTCTGGATTGCATAACGTAGTAATGAAGTACAACACTGAAACAGTCAATTCAACCTGGTTTCCATCAATATTTTAGAGGACAACGCATATTAGGTGTAGGTTAGGCCTGGGATTTGCCCTCATCAGGGTCATACTTTCGCAGTTTTAACATACATGTTGGCCTGATTGAGGGTTTTTTCTGCTTTGGATCACGTAGTAAAGTGGTGCCACACTGAAACAGTCCATTAAACCTGGTTTCGATCAATATTTTAGAGGATAACGCAAGTTAGGTCTGGGATAGGTCTGGGATTTGACCTCGTCAGACTCATACTTTCGCAACCTTCACATACTCGTTGAACAGATCCTGGGCTATTTTCTGGTTTGGATCACATAGTAGTGTGGTACCACACTGAAACAGTCCATTAAACCTGGTTTCGCTCAATATTTTAGAGGATTACGCATGTTAGGTCTAGGTTAGGTCTGGGATTTGTTCTCATCAGGCTCATTCTTTCGCATATTTCTCATACTTGATGGCTATATCCTGGGCTTTTTCTGGATTGCATCACGTAGTAATGTAGTACCACACTGAAGCAGTCAATGAAACCTGGTTTCCATCAATATTTTAGAGGACAACGCAAGTTAGGTTTAGGTAAGGCCTGAGATTTTCACTGATCAGACTCATTCTTTCGCATATTTCTCATACATGTTGAACAGATCCTGGGTTTTTTCTGGTTTGGATCACGTAGTAATGTGGGACCACACTGAAACAACCAATTAAACCTGGTCTTGATAAATATTTTAGAGGATAACGCATGTTAGGTCTGGGTTAGGTCTAGGATTTGCCCTCATCAGGCTCATACTTTCGCATATTTCTCATACTTCATGGCTAGATCCTGGGCTGTTTCTGGATTGTATCACGTAGTAATGTGGTACCACGCTGAAACAGTCAACTAAACCTGGTTTCGATCAATATTTTAGAGGATAACGCATGTTAGGTCTGGGTTAGGTCTAGGATTTGCCCTCATCAGGCTTATTCTTTCGCATATTTCTCAAACTTGATGGCTAGATCCTGGGCTTTTTCTGGATTGCATCACGTAGTAATGTGGTACCACACTGAAACATTCAATTAAACCTGGTTTCGATCAATATTTTAGAGTATAATTCATGTTAGGTCTAGGTTAGGTCTGGGATTTGCCCTCATCCGGCTCATACTTTCGCGTTTTTCACATACTTGTTGAACTGATCCTGGGTCTTTCTGGTTTGGATCAGGTAGTAATGTGATACCACACTGAAACAGTCGATTAAACCTGGTTTCGATCAATATTTTAGAGGATAACGCAAGTTAGGTCTGGGATAGGTCTGGGATTTGACCTCGTCAGACTCATACTTTCGCACCCTTCACATACTCGTTGAACAGATCCTGGGTTATTTTCTGGTTTGGATCACGTAGTAATGTGGGACCACACTGAAACAACCAATTAAACCTGGTCTTGATAAATATTTTAGAGGATAACGCATGTTAGGTCTGGGTTAGGTCTAGGATTTGCCCTCATCGGGCTCATACTTTCGCATATTTCTCATACTTCATGGCTAGATCCTGGGCTGTTTCTGGATTGTATCACGTAGTAATGTGGTACCACGCTGAAACAGTCAACTAAACCTGGTCTTGATAAATATTTTAGAGGATACCGCATGTTAGGTCTGGGTTAGGTCTAGGATTTGCCCTGATCAGACTCATACTTTCGCATTCTTCACGTACTTGTTGAACGGATCCTGGGTTTTTTCTGGTGTGGATCACGTAGTATTGTAGGACCACACTGAAACAGTCAATTAAACCTGGTTTCGATCAATATTTAAGAGTATAATTCATGTTAGGTCTAGGTTAGGTCTGGGATTTGCCCTCATCCGGCTCATACTTTCGCATATTTCACATACTTGTTGAACAGATCCTGGGCTTTTTCTGGATTGCATAACGTAGTAATGAAGTACAACACTGAAACAGTCAATTAAACCTGGTGTCCATCAATATTTTAGAGGACAACGCATGTTAGGTCTAGGTTAGGCCTGGGATTTGCCCTCATCAGGGTCATACTTTCGCAGTTTTAACATACATGTTGGCCTGATTGAGGGTTTTTTCTGCTTTGGATCACGTAGTAAAGTGGTGCCACACTGAAACAGTCCATTAAACCTGGTTTCGATCAGTATTTTAGAGGATAACGCAAGTTAGGTCTGGGATAGGTCTGGGATTTGACCTCGTCAGACTCATACTTTCGCAACCTTCACATACTCGTTGAACAGATCCTGGGTTATTTTCTGGTTTGGATCACATAGTAATGTGGTACCACACTGAAACATTCAATTAAACCTGGTCTTGATAAATATTTTAGAGGATAACGCATGTTAGGTTTGGGTTAGGTCTAGGATTTGCCCTCATCAGGCTCACAGTTTCGCGTTTTTCACATACTTGTTGAACAGATCCTGGGTTTTTTCTGGTTTGGATCACGAAGTAGTGTGGTACCACACTGAAACAGTCCATTAAACCTGGTTTCGCTCCATATTTTAGAGGATAACGCATGTTAGGTCTAGGTTAGGTCTGGGATTTGCTCTCATCAGGCTCATTCTTTCGCATATTTCTCATACTTGATGGCTATATCCTGGGCTTTTTCTGGATTGCATCACGTAGTAATGTAGTACCACACTGAAGCAGTCAATGAAACCTGGTTTCCATCAATATTTTAGAGGACAACGCAAGTTAGGTTTAGGTAAGGCCTGAGATTTTCACTGATCAGACTCATTCTTTCGCATATTTCTCATACATGTTGAACAGATCCTGGGTTTTTTCTGGTTTGGATCACGTAGTAATGTGGGACCACACTGAAACAACCAACTAAACCTGGTCTTGATAAATATTTTAAAGGATACCGCATGTTAGGTCTGGGTTAGGTCTAGGATTTGCCCTCATCAGGCTCATACTTTCGCATATTTCTCATACTTCATGGCTAGATCCTGGGCTGTTTCTGGAGTGTATCACGTAGTAATGTGGTACCACGCTGAAACAGTCAACTAAACCTGATTTCGATCAATATTTTAGAGGATAACGCATGTTAGGTCTGGGTTAGGTCTAGGATTTGCCCTCATCAGGCTTATTCTTTCGCATATTTCTCAAACTTGATGGCTAGATCCTGGGCTTTTTCTGGATTGCATCACGTAGTAATGTGGTACCACACTGAAACATTCAATTAAACCTGGTTCCGATCAATATTTTAGAGTATAATTCATGTTTGGTCTAGGTTAGGTCTGGGATTTGCCCTCATCCGGCTCATACTTTCGCGTTTTTCACATACTTGTTGAACTGATCCTGGGTCTTTCTGGTTTGGATCAGGTAGTAATGTGATACCACACTGAAACAGTCGATTAAACCTGGTTTCGATCAATATTTTAGAGGATAACGCAAGTTAGGTCGGGATAGGTCTGGGATTTGACCTCGTCAGACTCATACTTTCGCACCCTTCACATACTCGTTGAACAGATCCTGGGTTTTTTCTGGTTTGGATCACGTAGTAGTGTGGTACCACACTGAAACATTCAATTAAACCTGGTCTTGATAAATATTTTAGAGGACAACGCAAGTTAGGTCTAGGTAAGGCCTGGGACTTGCCCTCATCAGGCTCATACTTTCGCGTTTTTCACATACTTGTTGAACAGATCCTGGGTTTTTTCTGGTTTGGATCACGTAGTAGTGTGGTACCACCCTGAAACATTCCATTAAACCAAGTTTGGATCAATATTTTAGAGAATAATTCATGTTAGGTCTAGGTTAGGACTGGGATTTGCTCTCATCAGGCTCATTCTTTCGCATATTTCTTATACTTGATGGCTAGATCCTGGGCTTTTTCTGGATTGCATCACGTAGTAATGAAGTACAACACTGAAACAGAAAATTAAACCTGGTTTCCATCAATATCTTAGAGGACAACGCAAGTGAGGTCTGGGATAGGTCTGGGATTTGCCCTCATCAGGCTCATACTTTCGCGTTTTTCACATACTTGTTGAACAGATCCAGGGTTTTTTCTGGTTTGTATCACGTAGTAGTGTGGTACCACACTGAAACGGTCAATTAAACCTGGTTTCGATCAATATTTTAGAGGATAACGCAAGTTAGGTCTGGGATAGGT
Organism: Colletes latitarsis; assembly: GCF_051014445.1. Classification (NCBI taxonomy): domain Eukaryota; kingdom Metazoa; phylum Arthropoda; class Insecta; order Hymenoptera; family Colletidae; genus Colletes; species Colletes latitarsis. The sequence goes on from NW_027488388.1 coordinate 216,209, forward strand.
CTGGGATTTGCCCTCATCAGACTCATACTTTCGCATTCTTCACATACTTGTTGAACAGATCCTGGGTTTTTTCTGGTTCGGATCACGTACTAATGTGGGACCACACTGAAACAATCAATTAAACCTGGTCTTGATAAACATTTTAGAGGATAACGCATGTTAGGTCTGGGTTAGGTCTAGGATTTGCCATCATCAGGCTCATACTTTCACATATTTCTCATACTTCATGGCTAGATCCTGGGCTGTTTCTGGATTGTATCACGTAGTAATGTGGTACCACGCTGAAACAGTCAATTAAACCTGGTTTCGATCCGTATTTTAGAGGATAACACAAGTTACGTCTGGGATAGGTCTAGGATTTGCCCTCATCAGGCTCTTACTTTCGCATATTTCTCACATACTTCATGGCTAGATCCTGGGCTATTTCTGGATTGGATCACGTAGTAAAGTGGTACCACACTGAAACATTCAATGAAACCTGGTCTGGATAAATATTTTAGAGGATAACGCATCTTAGGTCTGGGTTAGGTCTAAGATTTGCCCTCATCAGGGTCACAGTTTCGCGTTTTTCACATACTTGTTGAACAGATCCTGGGTTTTTTCTGGTTTGGATCTCGAAGTAGTGTGGTACCACACTGAAACAGTCCATTAAACCTGGTTTCGCTCAATATTTTAGAGGATAACGCGTGTTAGGTCTAGGTTAGGCCTGGGATTTGCTCTCATCAGGCTCATTCCTTCGCATATTTCTCATACTTGATGGCTAGATCCTGGGCTTTTTCTGGATTGCATCACGTAGTAATGTAGTACCACACTGAAGCAGTCAATGAAACCTGGTTTCCATCAATATTTTAGAGGACAACGCATCTTAGGTCTGGGTTAGGTCTATGATTTGCCCACATCAGGCTCACAGTTTCGCGTTTTTCACATACTTGCTGAACAGATCATGGGTTTTTTCTGGTTTGGGTCACGTAGTAGTGTGATACCACACTGAAACAGTCGATTAAACCTGGCTTCGATCAATATTTTAGTGGATAACGCATGTTAGGTTTAGGTTAGCACTGGGATCTTCACTCATCAGACTCATACTTTCGCATTCTTCACATACTTGTTGAACTGATCCTGGGTTTTTTCTGGTTTGGATCACGTAGTAATGTGGGTCCACACTGAAACAATCAATTAAACCTGGTCCTGATAAATATTTTAGAGGATAACGCATGTTAGGTTTGGGTTAGGTCTAGGATTTGCCCTCATCAGGCTCATACTTTCGCATATTTCTCATACTTAATGGCTAGATCCTGGGCTGTTTCTGGATTGTATCACGTAGTAATGTGGTACCACGCTAAAACAGTCGATTAAACCTGGTTTCGATCAATATTTTAGAGAATAATTCATGTTAGGTCTAGGTTAGGTCTGGGATTTGCTCTCATCAGGCTCATTCTTTCGCATATTTCTCATACTTGATGGCTAGATCCTGGGCTTTTTCTGGATTGCATCACGTAGTAATGTAGTACCACACTAAAACAGTCAATGAAACCTGGTTTCCATCACTATTTTAGAGGACAACGCAAGTTAGGTCTAGGTAAGGCCTGGGACTTGCCCTCATCAGGCTCATACTTTCGCGTTTTTCACATACTTGTTGAACAGATCCTGGGTTTTTTCTGGTTTGGATCACGTAGTAGTGTGGTACCACCCTGAAACATTCCATTAAACCTGGTTTGGATCAATATTTTAGAGGATAACGCATGTTAGGTCTAGGTTACGTCGGGGATTTTCGCTCATCAGACTGATACTTTCGCATTCTTCACATACTTGTTGAACGGATCCTGGGTTTTTTCTGGTTTGGATCACGTAGTAATGTGGTACCACACTGAAACAGTCGATTAAACCTGGTTTCGATCAGTATTTTAGAGGATAACGCAAGATAAGTCTGGGATAGGTCTGGGATTTGACCTCATCAGACTCATACTTTCGCGTTTTTCACATACTTGTTGAACAGATCCTGGGTTTTTTCTGGCTTGGATCACGTAGTAGTGTGGTACCACACTGAAACAGTCCATTAAACCTGGTCTTGATAAATATTTTAGAGGATAACGCATGTTAGGTCTGGGATAGGTCTGGGATTTGCCCTCATCAGACTCATACTTTCGCACACTTCACATACTCGTTGAACAGATCCTGGGTATTTTCTGGTTTGGATAACGTAGTAATGTGGTACCACACTGAAACAGTCGATTAAACATGGTTTCGATCAATATTTTAGAGGATAACGCAAGTTAAGTCTGGGATTGGTCTGGGATTTGACCTCATCAGACTCATACTTTCGCACACTTCACATACTCGTTGAACAGATCCTGGGTTATTTTCTGGTTTGGATCACATAGTAATGTAGTACCACACTGAAACAGTCGATTAAACCAGGTTTCGATCAATATTCTTGAGGATAACGCATGTTAGGTCTAGGTTAGGCCTGGGATTTTCACTCATCAGGCTCATACTTTCACATTCTTCACATACTTGTTGAACGGATCCTGGGTTTTTTCTGGTTTGGATCACGTAGTAATGTGGGACCACACTGAAACAGTCAATTAAACCTGGTTTCGATCAATATTTTACAGAATAATTCATGTTAGGTCTAGGTTAGATCTGGGATTTGCTCTCATCAGGCTCATTCTTTCGCATATTTCTTATACTTGATGGCTAGATCCTGGGCTTTTTCTGGATTGCATCACGTAGTAATGAAGTACAACACTGAAACAGTCAATTAAACCTGGTTTCCATCAATATCTTAGAGCACAACGCAAGTTAGGTCTGGGATATGTCTGGGATTTGCCCTCATCAGGCTCATACTTTCGCGTTTTTCACATACTCGTTGAACAGATCCTGGGTTATTTTCTGGTTTGGATCACATAGTAATGTGGTACCACACTGAAACAGTCGATTAAACCAGGTTTCGATCAATATTTTTGAGGATAACGCATGTTAGGTCTGGGTTAGGTCTAGGATTTGCCCTCATCAGGCTCATACTTTCGCATATTTCTCATACTTCATGGCTAGATCCTGGGCTGTTTCTGGATTGTATCACGTAGTAATGTGGTACCACGCTGAAACAGTCAATTAAACCTGGTTTCGATCAATATTTTGGAGGATATCGCAAGTTAGGTCTGGGATAGGTCTAGGATTTGCCCTCATCAGGCTCTTACTTTCGCATATTTCTCATACTTCATGGCTAGATCCTGGGCTAGTTCTGGTTTGGATCACGTAGTAATGTGGTACCACACTGAAACAGTCGATTAAACCAGGTTTCCATCAGTATTTTAGAGTATAACTCATGTTAGGTCTAGGTTAGGCCTGGGATTTTCACTGATCAGACTCATACTTTCGCATTCTTCACATACTTGTTGAACGGATCCTGGGTTTTTTCTGGTTTGGATCACGTAGTAATGTGGTACCACACTGAAACGGTCAATTAAACCTGGTTTCGATCAATATTTTAGAGGATAACACAAGTTAGGTCTGGGATAGATCTGGGATTTGCCCTCATCAGACTCATACTTTCGCATTCTTCACATACTTGTTGAACAGATCCTGGGTTTTTTCTGGTTCGGATCACGTACTAATGTGGGACCACACTGAAACAATCAATTAAACCTGGTCTTGATAAACATTTTAGAGGAGAACGCATGTTAGGTCTGGGTTAGGTCTAGGATTTGCCCTCATCAGGCTCATACTTTCACATATTTCTCATACTTCATGGCTAGATCCTGGGCTGTTTCTGGATTGTATCACGTAGTAATGTGGTACCACGCTGAAACAGTCAATTAAACCTGGTTTCGATCAATATTTTAGAGGATAACGCAAGTTACGTCTGGGATAGGTCTAGGATTTGCCCCCATCAGGCTCTTACTTTCGCATATTTCTCATACTTCATGGCTAGATCCTGGGCTATTTCTGGATTGGATCACGTAGTAAAGTGGTACCACACTGAAACATTCAATGAAACCTGGTCTGGATAAATATTTTAGAGGATAACGCATCTTAGGTCTGGGTTAGGTCTAAGATTTGCCCTCATCAGGCTCACAGTTTCGCGTTTTTCACATACTTGTTGAACAGATCCAGGGTTTTTTCTGGTTTGGATCACGAAGTAGTGTGGTACCACACTGAAACAGTCCATTAAACCTGGTTTCGCTCAATATTTTAGAGGATAACGCGTGTTAGGTCTAGGTTAGGTCTGGGATTTGCTCTCATCAGGCTCATTCCTTCGCATATTTCTCATACTTGATGGCTAGATCCTGGGCTTTTTCTGGATTGCATCACGTAGTAATGTAGTACCACACTGAAACAGTCAATGAAACCTGGTTTCCATCAATATTTTAGAGGACAACGCATCTTAGGTCTGGGTTAGGTCTATGATTTGCCCACATCAGGCTCACAGTTTCGCGTTTTTCACATACTTGCTGAACAGATCATGGGTTTTTTCTGGTTTGGGTCACGTAGTAGTGTGATACCACACTGAAACAGTCGATTAAACCTGGCTTCGATCAATATTTTAGTGGATAACGCATGTTAGGTCTAGGTTAGCACTGGGATTTTCACTCATCAGACTCATACTTTCGCATTCTTCACATACTTGTTGAACTGATCCTGGGTTTTTTCTGGTTTGGATCACGTAGTAATGTGGGTCCACACTGAAACAATCAATTAAACCTGGTCTTGATAAATATTTTAGAGGATAACGCATGTTAGGTCTAGGTTAGGTCTGGGATTTGCTCTCATCAGGCTCATTCTTTCGCATATTTTTCATACATGTTGAACAGATCCTGGGTTTTTTCTGGTTTGGATCTAGTAGTAATGTGGGACCACACTGAAACAATCAATTAAACCTGGTCTTGATAAATAGTTTAGAGGATAACGCATGTTAGGTCTAGGTTAGGTCTGGGATTTTCTCTCATCAGACTCATACTTTCGCATTCTTCCCATACTTGTTGAACGGATCCTGGGTTTTTTCTGGTTTGGATCACGTAGTAATGTGGGTCCACACTGAAACAATCAATTAAACCTGGTCTTGAAAATATTTTAGAGGATAACGCATGTTAGGTCTGGGATAGGTCTGGGATTTGCCCTCATCAGACACATACTTTCGCACACTTCACATACTCGTTGAACAGATCCTGGGTTTTTTCTGGTTTGGATCACGTAGTAATGTGGTACCACACTGAAACAGTCGATTAAACCAGGTTTCGATCAATATTTTTGAGGATAACGCATGTTAGGTCTAGGTTAGGCCTGGGATTTTCACTCATCAGGCTCATACTTTCGCATTCGTCACATACTTGTTGAACGGATACTGGGTTTTTTCTGGTTTGGATCACGTAGTAATGTGGGACCACACTGAAACAGTCAATTAAACCTGGTTTCGATCAATATTTTAGAGAATAATTCATGTTAGGTCTAGGTTAGGTCTGGGATTTGCTCTCATCAGGCTCATTCTTTCGCATATTTCTCATACTTGATGGCTAGATCCTGGGCTTTTTCTGGATTGCATCACGTAGTAATGAAGTACAACACTGAAACAGTCAATTAAACCTGGTTTCCATCAATATCTTAGAGGACAACGCAAGTTAGGTCTGGGATAGGTCTGGGATTTGTCCTCATAAGGCTCATACTTTCGCGTTTTTCACATACTTGTTGAACAGATCCTGGGTTTTTTCTGGTTTGGATCACGTAGTAATGTGGGTCCACACTGAAACAATCAATTAAACCTGGTCTTGATAAATATTTTAGAGGATAACGCATGTTAGGTTTGGGTTAGGTCTAGGATTTGCCCTCATCAGGCTCATACTCTCGCATATTTCTCATACTTAATGGCTAGATCCTGGGCTGTTTCTGGATTGTATCACGTAGTAATGTGGTACCACGCTAAAACAGTCGATTAAACCTGGTTTCGATCAATATTTTAGAGAATAATTCATGTTAGGTCTAGGTTAGGTCTGGGATTTGCTCTCATCAGGCTCATTCTTTCGCATATTTCTCATACTTGATGGCTAGATCCTGGGCTTTTTCTGGTTCGCATCACGTAGTAATGTAGTACCACACTGAAACAGTCAATGAAACCTGGTTTCCATCACTATTTTAGAGGACAACGCAAGTTAGGTCTAGGTAAGGCCTGGGACTTGCCCTCATCAGGCCCATACTTTCGCGTTTTTCACATACTTGTTGAACAGATCCTGGGTTTTTTCTGGTTTGGATCACGTAGTAGTGTGGTACCACCCTGAAACATTCCATTAAACCAGGTTTGGATCAATATTTTAGAGGATAACGCATGTTAGGTTTAGGTTAGGTCGGGGATTTTCGCTCATCAGACTGATACTTTCGCATTCTTCACATACTTGTTGAACGGATCCTGGGTTTTTTCTGGTTTGGATCACGTAGTAATGTGGTACCACACTGAAACAGTCGATTAAACCTGGTTTCGATCAGTATTTTAGAGGATAACGCAAGATAAGTCTGGGATAGGTCTGGGATTTGACCTCATCAGACTCATACTTTCACGTTTTTCACATACTTGTTGAACAGATCCTGGGTTTTTTCTGGCTTGGATCACGTAGTAGTGTGGTACCACACTGAAACAGTCCATTAAACCTGGTCTTGATAAATATTTTAGAGGATAACGCATGTTAGGTCTGGGATAGGTCTGGGATTTGCCCTCATCAGACTCATACTTTCGCACACTTCACATACTCGTTGAACAGATCCTGGGTATTTTCTGGTTTGGATAACGTAGTAATGTGGTACCACACTGAAACAGTCGATTAAACATGGTTTCGATCAATATTTTAGAGGATAACGCAAGTTAAGTCTGGGATTGGTCTGGGATTTGACCTCATCAGACTCATACTTTCGCACACTTCACATACTCGTTGAACAGATCCTGGGTTATTTTCTGGTTTGGATCACATAGTAATGTAGTACCACACTGAAACAGTCGATTAAACCAGGTTTCGATCAATATTCTTGAGGATAACGCATGTTAGGTCTAGGTTAGGCCTGGGATTTTCACTCATCAGGCTCATACTTTCACATTCTTCACATACTTGTTGAACGGATCCTGGGTTTTTTCTGGTTTGTATCACGTAGTAATGTGGGACCACACTGAAACAGTCAATTAAACCTGGTTTCGATCAATATTTTAGAGAATAATTCATGTTAGGTCTAGGTTAGATCTGGGATTTGCTCTCATCAGGCTCATTCTTTCGCATATTTCTTATACTTGATGGCTAGATCCTGGGCTTTTTCTGGATTGCATCACGTAGTAATGAAGTACAACACTGAAACAGTCAATTAAACCTGGTTTCCATCAATATCTTAGAGGACAACGCAGGTGAGGTCTGGGATAGGTCTGGGATTTGCCCTCATCAGGCTCATACTTTCGCGTTTTTCACATACTTGTTGAACAGATCCAGGGTTTTTTCTGGTTTGTATCACGTAGTAGTGTGGTACCACACTGAAACAGTCCATTAAACCTGGTTTGGATCAATATTTTAGAGGATAACGCATGTTAGGTCTAGGTTAGCCCTGGGATTTTCACTCATCAGACACATACTTTCGCATTCTTCACATACTTGTAGAACTGATCCTGGGTTTTTTCTGGTTTGGATCACGTAGTAATGTGGTACCAAACTGAAACAGTCGATTTAACCTGGTTTCGATCAATATTTTAGAGGATAACGCAAGTTAGGTCTGGGATAGGTCTGGGATTTGACCTCATCAGACTCATACTTTCGCTCACTTCACATACTCGTTGAGCAGAGCCTGGGTTTTTTCTGGTTTGGATCACATAGTAATGTGGGACCACACTGAAACAATCAATTAAACCTGGTCTTGATAAATATTTTAGAGGATAACGCATGTTAGGTCTGGGTTAGGTCTAGGATTTGCCCTCATCAGGCTCATACTTTCGCATATTTCTCATACTTCATGGCTAGATCCTGGGCTGTTTCTGGATTGTATCACGTAGTAATGTGGTACCACGCTGAAACAGTCAATTAAACCTGGTTTCGATCAATATTTTGGAGGATATCGCAAGTTAGGTCTGGGATAGGTCTAGGATTTGCCCTCATCAGGCTCTTACTTTCGCATATTTCTCATACTTCATGGCTAGATCCTGGGCTAGTTCTGGTTTGGATCACGTAGTAATGTGGTACCACACTGAAACAGTCGATTAAACCTGGTCTCGATCAATATTTTAGAGAATAATTCATGTTAGGTCTAGGTTAGGTCTGGGATTTGCTCTCATCAGGCTCATTCTTTCGCATATTTCTCATACTTGATGGCTAGATCCTGGGCTTTTTCTGGATTGCATCACGTAGTAATGAAGTACAACACTGAAACAGTCAATTAAACCTGGTTTCCATCAATATCTTAGAGCACAACGCAAGTTAGGTCTGGGATATGTCTGGGATTTGCCCTCATCAGGCTCATACTTTCGCGTTTTTCACATACTCGTTGAACAGATCCTGGGTTATTTTCTGGTTTGGATCACATAGTAATGTGGTACCACACTGAAACAGTCGATTAAACCAGGTTTCGATCAATATTTTTGAGGATAACGCATGTTAGGTCTAGGTTAGGCCTGGGATTTTCACTCATCAGACTCATACTTTCGCATTCTTCACATACTTGTTGAACGGATCCTGGGTTTTTTCTGGTTTGGATCACGTAGTAATGTGGTACCACACTCAAACGGTCAATTAAACCTGGTTTCGATCAATATTTTAGAGGATAACACAAGTTAGGTCTGGGATAGGTCTGGGATTTGCCCTCATCAGACTCATACTTTCGCATTCTTCACATACTTGTTGAACAGATCCTGGGTTTTTTCTGGTTCGGATCACGTACTAATGTGGGACCACATTGAAACAATCAATTAAACTTGGTCTTGATAAACATTTTAGAGGATAACGCATGTTAGGTCTGGGTTAGGTCTAGGATTTGCCCTCATCAGGCTCATACTTTCACATATTTCTCATACTTCATGGCTAGATCCTGGGCTGTTTCTGGATTGTATCACGTAGTAATGTGGTACCACGCTGAAACAGTCAATTAAACCTGGTTTCGATCAATATTTTAGAGGATAACGCAAGTTACGTCTGGGATAGGTCTAGGATTTGCCCCCATCAGGCTCTTACTTTCGCATATTTCTCATACTTCATGGCTAGATCCTGGGCTATTTCTGGATTGGATCACGTAGTAAAGTGGTACCACACTGAAACATTCAATGAAACCTGGTCTGGATAAATATTTTAGAGGATAACGCATCTTAGGTCTGGGTTAGGTCTAAGATTTGCCCTCATCAGGCTCACAGTTTCGCGTTTTTCACATACTTGTTGAACAGATCCAGGGTTTTTTCTGGTTTGGATCACGAAGTAGTGTGGTACCACACTGAAACAGTCCATTAAACCTGGTTTCGCTCAATATTTTAGAGGATAACGCGTGTTAGGTCTAGGTTAGGTCTGGGATTTGCTCTCATCAGGCTCATTCCTTCGCATATTTCTCATACTTGATGGCTAGATCCTGGGCTTTTTCTGGATTGCATCACGTAGTAATGTAGTACCACACTGAAACAGTCAATGAAACCTGGTTTCCATCAATATTTTAGAGGACAACGCATCTTAGGTCTGGGTTAGGTCTATGATTTGCCCACATCAGGCTCACAGTTTCGCGTTTTTCACATACTTGCTGAACAGATCATGGGTTTTTTCTGGTTTGGGTCACGTAGTAGTGTGATACCACACTGAAACAGTCGATTAAACCTGGCTTCGATCAATATTTTAGTGGATAACGCATGTTAGGTCTAGGTTAGCACTGGGATTTTCACTCATCAGACTCATACTTTCGCATTCTTCACATACTTGTTGAACTGATCCTGGGTTTTTTCTGGTTTGGATCACGTAGTAATGTGGGTCCACACTGAAACAATCAATTAAACCTGGTCTTGATAAATATTTTAGAGGATAACGCATGTTAGGTCTAGGTTAGGTCTGGGATTTGCTCTCATCAGGCTCATTCTTTCGCATATTTTTCATACATGTTGAACAGATCCTGGGTTTTTTCTGGTTTGGATCTAGTAGTAATGTGGGACCACACTGAAACGGTCAATTAAACCTGGTTTCGATCAATATTTTAGAGGATAACGCATGTTAGGTCTAGGTTAGGTCTGGGATTTTCTCTCATCAGACTCATACTTTCGCATTCTTCCCATACTTGTTGAACGGATCCTGGGTTTTTTCTGGTTTGGATCACGTAGTAATGTGGGTCCACACTGAAACAATCAATTAAACCTGGTCTTGAAAATATTTTAGAGGATAACGCATGTTAGGTCTGGGATAGGTCGGGGATTTGCCCTCATCAGACACATACTTTCGCACACTTCACATACTCGTTGAACAGATCCTGGGTTTTTTCTGGTTTGGATCACGTAGTAATGTGGTACCACACTGAAACAGTCGATCAAACCAGGTTTCGATCAATATTTTTGAGGATAACGCATGTTAGGTCTAGGTTAGGTCTGGGATTTTCTCTCATCAGACTCATACTTTCGCATTCTTCCCATACTTGTTGAACGGATCCTGGGTTTTTTCTGGTTTGGATCACGTAGTAATGTGGGGCCACACTGAAACAGTCAATTAAACCTGGTTTCGATCAATATTTTAGAGAATAATTCATGTTAGGTCTAGGTTAGGTCTGGGATTTGCTCTCATCAGGCTCATTCTTTCGCATATTTCTCATACTTGATGGCTAGATCCTGGGCTTTTTCTGGATTGCATCACGTAGTAATGAAGTACAACACTGAAACAGTCAATTAAACCTGGTTTCCATCAATATCTTAGAGGACAACGCAAGTTAGGTCTGGGATAGGTCTGGGATTTGTCCTCATCAGGCTCATACTTTCGCGTTTTTCACATACTTGTTGAACAGATCCTGGGTTTTTTCTGGTTTGGATCACGTAGTAATGTGGGTCCACACTGAAACAATCAATTAAACCTGGTCTTGATAAATATTTTAGAGGATAACGCATGTTAGGTCTGGGATAGGTCTGGGATTTGCCCTCATCAGACTCATTCTTGCGCATATTTCTCATACTTGATGGCTAGATCCTGGGCTTTTTCTGGATTGCATCACGTAGTAATGAAGTACAACACTGAAACAGTCAATTAAACCTGGTTTCCATTAATATCTTAGAGGACAACGCAAGTTAGGTCTGGGATAGGTCTGGGATTTGTCCTCATCAGGCTCATACTTTCGCGTTTTTCACATACTTGTTGAACAGATCCTGGGTTTTTTCTGGTTTGTATCACGTAGTAGTGTGGTACCACACTGAAACTGTCCATTAAACCTGGTCTTGAAAATATTTTAGAGGATAACGCATGTTAGGTCTAGGTTAGGTCTGGGATTTGCTCTCATCAGGCTCATTCTTACACTTATTTCTCATACTTGATGGCTAGATCCTGGGCTTTTTCTGGATTGCATCACGTAGTAATGTAGTACCACACTGAAACAGTCAATGAAACCAGGTTTCCATCAATATTTTAGAGGACAACGCAAGTTAGGTCTAGGTAAGGCCTGAGATTTTCACTGATCAGACTCATACTTTCGCATCCTTCACATACTTGTTGAACGGATCCTGGGTTTTTTCTGGTTTAGATCACGTAGTAATGTGGTACCACACTGAAACGGTCAATTAAACCTGGTTTCGATTAATATTTTATAGGATAACGCATGTTAGGTCTAGGTTAGGTCTGGGATTTTCGCTCATCAGACTCATACTTTCGCATTCTTGACATACTTGTTGAACGGATCCTGGGTTTTTTCTGGTTGGGATCACGTAGTAATGTGGGTCCACACTGAAACAATCAATTAAACCTGGTCTTGATAAATATTTTAGAGGATAACGCATGTTAGGTCTAGGTTAGGTCTGGGATTTTCGCTCATCAGACTCATACTTTCGCATTCTTCACATACTTGTTGAACGGATCCTGGGTTTTTTCTGGTTGGGATCACGTAGTAATGTGGGTCCACACTGAAACAATCAATTAAACCTGGTCTTGATAAATATTTTCGAGGATAACACATGTTAGGTCTGGGATAGGTCTGGGATTTGCCCTCATCAGACTCATACTTTCGCACACTTCACATACTCGTTGAACGGATCTTGGGTGTTTTCTGGTGTGGATCACGTAGTAATGTGGTACCACACTGAAACAATCAATTAAACCTGGTCTTGATAAATATTTTAGAGGATAACGCAAGTTAAGTCTGGGATAGGTCTAGGATTTGCCCTCATCAGGCTCTTACTTTCGCATATTTCTCATACTTCATGGCTAGATCCTGGGCTAGTTCTGGTTTGGATCACGTAGTAATGTGGGACCACACTGAAACAGTCAATTAAACCTGGTTTCGATTAATATTTTAGAGAATAATTCATGTTAGGTCTAGGTTAGGTCTGTGATTTACTCTCATCAGGCTTATTCTTTCGCATATTTCTCACACTTGATGGCTAGATCCTGGGCTTTTTCTGGATTGCATCACGTAGTAATGAAGTACAACACTGAAACAGTCAATTAAACCTGGTTTCCATCAATATCTTAGAGGACAACGCAAGTTAGGTCTGGGATATGTCTGGGATTTGCCCTCATCAGGCTCATACCTTCGCGTTTTTCACATACTTGTTGAACAGATCCTGGGTTTTTTCTGGTTTGGATCACGTAGTAATGTGGTACCACGCTGAAACAATTAATTAAACCTGGTCTGGATAAATATTTTAGAGGATAACGCATCTTAGGTCTGGGTTAGGTCTAAGATTTGCTCTCATCAGGCTCACAGTTTCGCGTTTTTCACATACTTGTTGAACAGATCCTGGGTTTTTTCATGGTTTGGATCACGAAGTAGTGTGGTACCACACTGAAACAGTCCATTAAACCTGGTTTCGCTCAATATTTTAGAGGATAACGCATGTTAGGTCTAGGTTAGGTCTGGGATTTGCTCTCATCAGGCTCATTCTTTCGCATATTTCTCATACTTGATGGCTAGATCCTGGGCTTTTTCTGGATTGCATCACGTAGTAATGTAGTACCACACTGAAACAGTCAATGAAACCAGGTTTCCATCAATATTTTAGAGGACAACGCAAGTTAGGTCTAGGTAAGGCCTGAGATTTTCACTGATCAGACTAATACTTTCGCATCCTTCACATACTTGTTGAACGGATCCTGGGTTTTTTCTGGTTTGGATCACGTAGTAATGTGGTACCACACTGAAACGGTCAATTAAACCTGGTTTCGATCAATATTTTAGAGGATAACGCATGTTAGGTCTAGGTTAGGTCTGGGATTTTCGCTCATCAGACTCATACTTTCGCATTCTTCACATACTTGTTGAACGGATCCTGGGTTTTTTCTAGTTGGGATCACGTAGTAATGTGGGTCCACACTGAAACAATCAATTAAACCTGGTCTTGTTAAATATTTTCGAGGATAACGCATGTTAGGTCTGGGATAGGTCTGGGATTTGCCCTCATCAGACTCATACTTTCGCACACTTCACATACTCGTTGAACAGATCCTGGGTTTTTTCTGGTTTGGATCACGTAGTAATGTGGTACCACACTGAAACAGTCGATTAAACCTGGTTTCGATCAATATTTTAGAGGATAACGCAAGTTAAGTCTGGGATTGGTCTGGGATTTGACCTCATCAGACTCATACTTTCGCGTTTTTCACATACTTGTTGAACAGATCCTGGGTTTTTTCTGGTTTGGATCACATAGTAATGTGGTACCACACTGAAACAGTCGATTAAACCTGGTTTCGATTAATATTTTAGAGGATAACGCAAGTTAAGTCTGGCATTGGTCAGGGATTTGACCTCATCAGACTCATACTTTCGCATTCTTCACATACTTGTTGAACGGATCTTGGGTTTTTTCTGGTGTGGATCACGTAGTAATGTGGTACCACACTGAAACAATCAATTAAACCTGGTCTTGATAAATATTTTAGAGGATAACGCAAGTTAAGTCTGGGATAGGTCTAGGATTTGCCCTCATCAGGCTCTTACTTTCGCATATTTCTCATACTTCATGGCTAGATCCTGGGCTAGTTCTGGAGTGGATCACGTAGTAAAGTGGTACCACACTGAAACAGTCCATTAAACCTGGTTTCGCTCAATATTTTAGAGGATAACGCATGTTAGGTCTAGGTTAGGTCTGGGATTTGCTCTCATCAGGCTCATTCTTTCGCATATTTCTCATACTTGATGGCTAGATCCTGGGCTTTTTCTGGATTGCATCACGTAGTAATGTAGTACAACACTGAAACAGTCAATGAAACCTGGTTTCCATCAATATTTTAGAGGACAACGCAAGTTAGGACTAGGTAAGGCCTGAGATTTTCACTCATCAGACTCATACTTTCGCATCCTTCACATACTTGTTGAACGGATCCTGGGTTCTTTCTGGTTTGGATCACGTAGTAATGTGGTACCACACTGAAACGGTCAATTAAACCTGGTTTCGATCAATATTTTAGAGGATAACGCAAGTTAGGTCTGGGATAGGTCTGGGATTTGCCCTCATCAGGCTCATACTTTCGCGTTTTTCACATACTTGTTGAACAGATCATGGGTTTTTTCTGGTTTGGGTCACGTAGTAGTGTGTTACCACACTGAAACAGTCGATTAAACCTGGCTTCGATCAATATTTTAGAGGATAACGCATGTCAGGTCTAGGATAGCCCTGGGATTTTCACTCATCAGACTCATACTTTCGCATTCTTCACATACTTGTTGAACTGATCCTCGGTTTTTTCTGGTTTGGATCACGTAGTAATGTGGTACCACACTGAAACAGTCGATTAAACCTGGTCTCGATCAATATTTTAGAGAATAATTCATGTTAGGTCTAGGTTAGGTCTGGGATTTTCACTCATCAGACTCATACTTTCGCATTCTTCACATACTTGTTGAACGGATCCTGGGCTGTTTCTGGATTGTATCACGTAGTAATGTGGTACCACGCTGAAACAGTCAATTAAACCTGGTTTCGATCAATATTTTAGAGGATAACGCATGTTAAGTCTGGGATTGGTCTGGGATTTGACCTCATCAGACTCATACTTTCGCATTCTTCACATACTTGTTGAACGGATCCTGGGTTATTTTCTGGTTTGGATCACATAGTAATGTGGTACCACACTGAAACAGTCGATTAAACCTGGTTTCGATCAATATTTTAGAGGATAACGCAAGTTAAGTCTGGGATTGGTCTGGGATTTGCCCTCATCAGACTCATACTTTCGCACATTTCACATACTCGTTGAACAGATCCTGGGTTATTTTCTGGTTTGGATCACATAGTAATGTGGTACCACACTGAAACAGTCGATTAAACCAGGTTTCGATCAATATTTTTGAGGATAACGCATGTTAGGTCTAGGTTAGGCCTGGGATTTTCACTCATCAGACTCATACTTTCGCATTCTTCACATACTTGTTGAACGGATCCAGGGCTGTTTCTGGATTGTATCACGTAGTAATGTTGTACCACACTGAAACATTCAATTAAACCTGGTCTTGATAAATATTTTAGAGGATAACGCATGTTAGGTTTGGGTTAGGTCTAGGATTTGCCCTCATCAGGTTCATACTTTCGCATATTTCTCATACTTCATGGCTAGATCCTGGGCTGTTTCTGGATTGTATCACGTAGTAATATGGTACCACACTGAAACAGTCGATTAAACCTGGCTTCGATCAATATTTTAGTGGATAACGCATGTTAGGTCTAGGTTAGCACTGGGATTTTCACTCATCAGACTCATACTTTCGCATTCTTCACATACTTGTTGAACTGATCCTGGGTTTTTTCTGGTTTGGATCACGTAGTAATGTGGGTCCACACTGAAACAATCAATTAAACCTGGTCTTGATAAATATTTTGGAGGATAACGCATGTTAGGTCTAGGTTAGGTCTGGGATTTGCTCTCATCAGGCTCATTCTTTCGCATATTTCTCATACATGTTGAACAGACGCTGGGTTTTTTCTGGTTTGGATCTCGTAGTAATGTGGGACCACACTGAAACAATCAATTAAACCTGGTTTCGATCAATATTTTAGAGGATAATGCAAGTCAAGTCTGGGATTGGTCTGGGATTTGACCTCATCAGACTCATACTTCCGCACACTTCACATACTCGTTGAACAGATCCTGGGTTTTTTCTGGTTTGGATCACGTAGTAATGTGGTACCACACTGAAACAGTCAATTAAACCTGGTTTCGATCAATATTTTAGAGGATAATGCAAGTTAAGTCTGGGATTGGTCTGGGATTTGACCTCATCAGACTCATACTTTCGCACATTACACATACTCGTTGAACAGATCCTGGGTTATTTTCTGGTTTGGATCACATAGTAATGTGGTACCACACTGAAACAGTCGATTAAACCAGGTTTCGATCAATATTTTTGAGGATAATTCATGTTAGGTCTAGGTTAGGTCTGGGATTTGCTCTCATCAGGCTCATTCTTTCGCATATTTCTCATACTTGATGGCTAGATCCTGGGCTTTTCCTGGATTGCATCACGTAGTAATGAAGTACAACACTGAAACAGTCAATTAAACCTGGTTTCCATCAATATCTTAGAGGACAACGCAAGTTAGGTCTGGGAAAGGTCTGGGATTTGTCCTCATCAGGCTCATACTTTCGCGTTTTTCACATACTTGTTGAACAGATCCTGGGTTTTTTCTGGTTTGTATCACGTAGTAGTGTGGTACCACACTGAAACAGTCCATTAAACCTGGTTTGGATCAATATTTTAGAGGATAACGCATGTTAGGTCTAGGTTAGCCCTGGGATTTTCACTCATCAGACTCATACTTTCGCATTCTTCACATACTTGTTGAACTGATCCTGGGTTTTTTCTGGTTTGGATCACGTAGTAATGTGGTACCACACTGAAGCAGTCGATTAAACCTGGTTTCGATCAATATTTTAGAGGATAACGCAAGTTAGGTCTGGGATAGGTCTGGGATTTGACCTCATCAGACTCATACTTTCGCACACTTAACATACTCGTTGAACAGATCCTGGGTTATTTTCTGGTTTGGATTACATAGTAATGTGGTAGCACACTGAAACAGTCGATTAAGCCAGGTTGCGATCAATATTTTAGAGTATAACTCATGTTAGGTCTAGGTTAGGCCTGGGATTTTCATTTATCAGACTCATACTTTCGCATTCTTCACATACTTGTTGAACGGATTCTGGGTTTTTTCTGGTTTGGATCACGTAGTAATGTGGGACCACACTGAAACAGTCAATTAAACCTTGTTTCCATCAATATCTTAGAGGACAACGCAAGTTAGGTCTGGGATAGGTCTGGGATTTGTCCTCATCAGGCTCATACTTTCGCGTTTTTCACATACTTGTTGAACTGATCCTGGGTTTTTTCTGGTTTGTATCACGTAGTAGTGTGGTACCACACTGAAACAGTCCATTAAACCTGGTTTGGATCAATATTTTAGAGGATAACGCATGTTAGGTCTAGGTTAGCCCTGGGTTATACACTCATCAGACTCATACTTTCGCATTCTTCACATACTTGTTGAACTGATCCTGGGTTTTTTCTGGTTTGGATCACGTAGTAATGTGGTACCACACTGAAGCAGTCGATTAAACCTGGTTTCGATCAATATTTTAGAGGATAACGCAAGTTAGGTCTGGGATAGGTCTGGGATTTGACCTCATCAGACTCATACTTTCGCACACTTAACATACTCGTTGAACAGATCCTGGGTTATTTTCTGGTTTGGATCACATAGTAATGTGGTAGCACACTGAAACAGTCGATTAAACCAGGTTGCGATCAATATTTTAGAGTATAACTCATGTTAGGTCTAGGTTAGGCCTGGGATTTTCATTTATCAGACTCATACTTTCGCATTCTTCACATACTTGTTGAACGGATTCTGGGTTTTTTCTGGTTTGGATCACGTAGTAATGTGGGACCACACTGAAACAGTCAATTAAACCTTGTTTCCATCAATATCTTAGAGGACTACGCAAGTTAGGTCTGGGATAGGTCTGGGATTTATCCTCATCAGGCTCATACTTTCGCGTTTTTCACATACTTGTTGAACTGATCCTGGGTTTTTTCTGGTTTGTATCACGTAGTAGTGTGGTACCACACTGAAACAGTCCATTAAACCTGGTTTGGATCAATATTTTAGAGGATAACGCATGTTAGGTCTAGGTTAGCCCTGGGTTATACACTCATCAGACTCATACTTTCGCATTCTTCACATACTTGTTGAACTGATCCTGGGTTTTTTCTGGTTTGGATCACGTAGTAATGTGGTACCACACTGAAGCAGTCGATTAAACCTGGTTTCGATCAATATTTTAGAGGATAACGCAAGTTAGGTCTGGGATAGGTCTGGGATTTGACCTCATCAGACTCATACTTTCGCACACTCAACATACTCGTTGAACAGATCCTGGGTTTTTTCTGGTTTGGATCACGTAGTAATGTGGGTCCACACTGAAACAATCAATTAAACCTGGTCTTGATAAATATTTTAGAGGATAACGCATGTTAGGTCTAGGTTAGGTCTGGGATTTGCTCTCATCAGGCTCATTCTTTCGCATATTTCTCATACATGTTGAACAGACCCTGGGTTTTTTCTGGTTTGGATCTCGTAGTAATGTGGGACCACACTGAAACAATCAATTAAACCTGGTTTCGATCAATATTTTAGAGGATAATGCAAGTCAAGTCTGGGATTGGTCTGGGATTTGACCTCATCAGACTCATACTTCCGCACACTTCACATACTCGTTGAACAGATCCTGGGTTTTTTCTGGTTTGGATCACGTAGTAATGTGGTACCACACTGAAACAGTCAATTAAACCTGGTTTCGATCAATATTTTAGAGGATAATGCAAGTTAAGTCTGGGATTGGTCTGGGATTTGACCTCATCAGACTCATACTTTCGCACATTTCACATACTCGTTGAACAGATCCTGGGTTATTTTCTGGTTTGGATCACATAGTAATGTGGTACCACACTGAAACAGTCGATTAAACCAGGTTTCGATCAATATTTTTGAGGATAATTCATGTTAGGTCTAGGTTAGGTCTGGGATTTGCTCTCATCAGGCTCATTCTTTCGCATATTTCTCATACTTGATGGCTAGATCCTGGGCTTTTCCTGGATTGCATCACGTAGTAATGAAGTACAACACTGAAACAGTCAATTAAACCTGGTTTCCATCAATATCTTAGAGGACAACGCAAGTTAGGTCTGGGAAAGGTCTGGGATTTGTCCTCATCAGGCTCATACTTTCGCGTTTTTCACATACTTGTTGAACAGATCCTGGGTTTTTTCTGGTTTGTATCACGTAGTAGTGTGGTACCACACTGAAACAGTCCATTAAACCTGGTTTGGATCAATATTTTAGAGGATAACGCATGTTAGGTCTAGGTTAGCCCTGGGATTTTCACTCATCAGACTCATACTTTCGCATTCTTCACATACTTGTTGAACTGATCCTGGGTTTTTTCTGGTTTGGATCACGTAGTAATGTGGTACCACACTGAAGCAGTCGATTAAACCTGGTTTCGATCAATATTTTAGAGGATAACGCAAGTTAGGTCTGGGATAGGTCTGGGATTTGACCTCATCAGACTCATACTTTCGCACACTTAACATACTCGTTGAACAGATCCTGGGTTATTTTCTGGTTTGGATTACATAGTAATGTGGTAGCACACTGAAACAGTCGATTAAACCAGGTTGCGATCAATATTTTAGAGTATAACTCATGTTAGGTCTAGGTTAGGCCTGGGATTTTCATTTATCAGACTCATACTTTCGCATTCTTCACATTCTTGTTGAACGGATTCTGGGTTTTTTCTGGTTTGGATCACGTAGTAATGTGGGACCACACTGAAACAGTCAATTAAACCTTGTTTCCATCAATATCTTAGAGGACAACGCAAGTTAGGTCTGGGATAGGTCTGGGATTTGTCCTCATCAGGCTCATACTTTCGCGTTTTTCACATACTTGTTGAACTGATCCTGGGTTTTTTCTGGTTTGTATCACGTAGTAGTGTGGTACCACACTGAAACAGTCCATTAAACCTGGTTTGGATCAATATTTTAGAGGATAACGCATGTTAGGTCTAGGTTAGCCCTGGGTTATACACTCATCAGACTCATACTTTCGCATTCTTCACATACTTGTTGAACTGATCCTGGGTTTTTTCTGGTTTGGATCACGTAGTAATGTGGTACCACACTGAAGCAGTCGATTAAACCTGGTTTCGATCAATATTTTAGAGGATAACGCAAGTTAGGTCTGGGATAGGTCTGGGATTTGACCTCATCAGACTCATACTTTCGCACACTCAACATACTCGTTGAACAGATCCTGGGTTATTTTCTGGTTTGGATCACATAGTAATGTGGTAGCACACTGAAACAGTCGATTAAACCAGGTTGCGATCAATATTTTAGAGTATAACTCATGTTAGGTCTAGGTTAGGCCTGGGATTTTCATTTATCAGACTCATACTTTCGCATTCTTCACATACTTGTTGAACGGATTCTGGGTTTTTTCTGGTTTGGATCACGTAGTAATGTGGAACCACACTGAAACAGTCAATTAAACCTGGTTTCGATCAATATTTTAGAGAATAATTCATGTTAGGTCTAGGTTAGTTCTGGGATTTGCTCTCATCAGGCTCATTCTTTCGCATATTTCTCATACATGTTGAACAGATCCTGGGTTTTTTCTGGTTTGGATCACGTAGTAATGTGGGACCACACTGAAACAATCAATTAAACCTGGTCTTGATAAATATTTTAGAGGATAACGCATGTTAGGTCTAGGTTAGGTCTGGGATTTTCTCTCATCAGACTCATACTTTCGCATTCTTCCCATACTTGTTGAACGGATCCTGGGTTTTTTCTGGTTTGGATCACGTAGTAATGTGGGTCCACACTGAAACAGTCGATTAAACCTGGCTTCGATCAATATTTTAGTGGATAACGCATGTTAGGTCTAGGTTAGCACTGGGATTTTCACTCATCAGACTCATACTTTCGCATTCTTCACATACTTGTTGAACTGATCCTGGGTTTTTTCTGGTTTGGATCACGTAGTAATGTGGGTCCACACTGAAACAATCAATTAAACCTGGTCTTGATAAATATTTTAGAGGATAACGCATGTTAGGTCTAGGTTAGGTCTGGGATTTGCTCTCATCAGGCTCATTCTTTCGCATATTTCTCATACATGTTGAACAGACCCTGGGTTTTTTCTGGTTTGGATCTCGTAGTAATGTGGGACCACACTGAAACAATCAATTAAACCTGGTTTCGATCAATATTTTAGAGGATAATGCAAGTCAAGTCTGGGATTGGTCTGGGATTTGACCTCATCAGACTCATACTTCCGCACACTTCACATACTCGTTGAACAGATCCTGGGTTTTTTCTGGTTTGGATCACGTAGTAATGTGGTACCACACTGAAACAGTCAATTAAACCTGGTTTCGATCAATATTTTAGAGGATAATGCAAGTTAAGTCTGGGATTGGTCTGGGATTTGACCTCATCAGACTCATACTTTCGCACATTTCACATACTCGTTGAACAGATCCTGGGTTATTTTCTGGTTTGGATCACATAGTAATGTGGTACCACACTGAAACAGTCGATTAAACCAGGTTTCGATCAATATTTTTGAGGATAATTCATGTTAGGTCTAGGTTAGGTCTGGGATTTGCTCTCATCAGGCTCATTCTTTCGCACATTTCTCATACTTGATGGCTAGATCCTGGGCTTTTCCTGGATTGCATCACGTAGTAATGAAGTACAACACTGAAACAGTCAATTAAACCAGGTTGCGATCAATATTTTAGAGTATAACTCATGTTAGGTCTAGGTTAGGCCTGGGATTTTCATTTATTAGACTCATACTTTCGCATTCTTCACATACTTGTTGAACGGATTCTGGGTTTTTTCTGGTTTGGATCACGTAGTAATGTGGTACCACACTGAAGCAGTCGATTAAACCTGGTTTCGATCAATATTTTAGAGGATAACGCAAGTTAGGTCTGGGATAGGTCTGGGATTTGACCTCATCAGACTCATACTTTCGCACACTTAACATACTCGTTGAACAGATCCTGGGTTATTTTCTGGTTTGGATCACATAGTAATGTGGTAGCACACTGAAACAGTCGATTAAACCAGGTTGCGATCAATATTTTAGAGTATAACTCATGTTAGGTCTAGGTTAGGCCTGGGATTTTCATTTATCAGACTCATACTTTCGCATTCTTCACATACTTGTTGAACGGATTCTGGGTTTTTTCTGGTTTGGATCACGTAGTAATGTGGGACCACACTGAAACAGTCAATTAAACCTGGTTTCGATCAATATTTTAGAGAATAATTCATGTTAGGTCTAGGTTAGTTCTGGGATTTGCTCTCATCAGGCTCATTCTTTCGCATATTTCTCATACATGTTGAACAGATCCTGGGTTTTCTCTGGTTTGGATCACGTAGTAATGTGGGACCACACTGAAACAATCAATTAAACCTGGTCTTGATAAATATTTTAGAGGATAACGCATGTTAGGTCTGGGTTAGGTCTAGGATTTGCCCTCATCAGGCTCATACTTTCGCATATTTCTCATACTTCATGGTTAGATCCTGGGCTGTTTCTGGATTGTATCACGTAGTAATATGGTACCACGCTGAAACAGTCAATTAAACCTGGTTTCGATCAATATTTTAGAGGATAACGCAAGTTAGGTCTGGGATAGGTCTAGGATTTGCCCTCATCAGGCTCTTACTGTCGCATATTTCTTATACTTCATGGCTAGATCCTGGGCTATTTCTGGACTGGATCACGTAGTATAGTGGTACCACACTGAAACATTCAATGAAACCTGGTCTGGATAAATATTTTAGAGGGTAACGCATCTTAGTTCTGGGTTAGGTGTAAGATTTGCCCTCATCTGGCTCACAGTTTCGCGTTTTTCACATTCTTGATGAACAGATCCTGGGTTTTGTCCGGTTTGGATCACGAAGTAGTGTGGTACCACACTGAAACAGTCCATTAAACCTGGTTTCGCTCAATATTTTAGAGGATAACTCATGTTAGGTCTAGGTTAGGTCTGGGATTTGCTCTCATCAGGCTCATTCTTTCGCATATTTCTCATACTTGATGGCTAGATCCTGGGCTTTTTCTGGATTGCAATCACGTAGTAATGTAGTACCACACTGAAACAGTCAATGAAACCTGGTTTCCATCACTATTTTAGAGGACAACGCAAGTTAGGTCTTGGTAAGGCCTGAGATTTTCACTGATCAGACTCATACTTTCGCATTCTTCACATACTTGTTGAACGGATCCTGGGTTTTTTCTGGTTTGGATCACGTAGTAATGAGGTACCACACTGAAACGGTCAATTAAACCTGGTTTCGATCAATATTTTAGAGGATAACGCAAGTTAGGTCTGGGATAGGTCTGGGATTTGACCTCATCAGACTCATACTTTCGCACACTTCACATACTCGTTGAACAGATCCTGGGTTTTTTCTGGTTTGGATCACGTAGTAATGTGGTACCACACTGAAACAGTCAATTAAACCTGGTTTCGATCAATATTTTAGAGGATAATTCAAGTTAAGTCTGGGATTGGTCTGGGATTTGACCTCATCAGACTCATACTTTCGCACATTTCACATACTCGTTGAACAGATCCTGGGTTATTTTCTGGTTTGGATCACATAGTAATTTGGTACCACACTGAAACAGTCGATTAAACCAGGTTTCGATCAATATTTTTGAGGATAACGCATGTTAGGTCTAGGTTAGGCCTGGGATTTTCACTCATCAGACTCATACTTTCGCATTCTTCACATACTTGTTGAACGGATCCTGGGCTGTTTCTGGATTGTATCACGTAGTAATGTGGTACCACACTGAAACATTCAATTAAACCTGGTCTTGATAAATATTTTAGAGGATAACGCATGTTAGGTTTGGGTTAGGTCTAGGATTTGCCCTCATCAGGTTCATACTTTCGCATATTTCTCATACTTCATGGCTAGATCCTGGGCTGTTTCTGGATTGTATCACGTAGTAATATGGTACCACGCTGAAACAGTCAATTAAACCTGGATTCGACCAATATTTTAGAGGATAACGCAAGTTAGGTCTGGGATAGGTCTAGGATTTGCCCTCACCAGGCTCTTACTGTCGCATATTTCTTATACTTCATGGCTAGATCCTGGGCTATTTCTGGACTGGATCACGTAGTAAAGTGGTACCACACTGAAACATTCAATGAAACCTGGTCTGGATAAATATTTTAGAGGATAACGCATCTTAGGTCTGGGTTAGGTGTAAGATTTGCCCTCATCAGGCTCACAGTTTCGCGTTTTTCACATTCTTGATGAACAGATCCTGGGTTTTGTCTGGTTTGGATCACGAAGTAGTGTGGTACCACACTGAAACAGTCCATTAAACCTGGTTTCGCTCAATATTTTAGAGGATAACGCATGTTAGGTCTAGGTTAGGTCTGGGATTTGCTCTCATCAGGCTCATTCTTTCGCATATTTCTCATACTTGATGGCTAGATCCTGGGCTTTTTCTGGATTGCATCACGTAGTAATGTAGTACCACACTGAAACAGTCAATGAAACCTGGTTTCCATCACTATTTTAGAGGACAACGCAAGTTAGGTCTAGGTAAGGCCTGAGATTTTCACTGATCAGACTCATACTTTCGCATTCTTCACATACTTGTTGAACGGATCCTGGGTTTTTTCTGGTTTGGATCACGTAGTAATGAGGTACCACACTGAAACGGTCAATTAAACCTGGTTTCGATCAATATTTTAGGGGATAACGCAAGTTAGGTCTGGGATAGGTCTGGGATTTGCGCTCATCAGGCTCATACTTTCGCGTTTTTCACATACTTGTTGAACAGATCATGGGATTTTTCTGGTTTGGGTCACGTAGTAATGTGGTACCACACTGAAACAGTCGATTAAACCTGGCTTCGATCAATATTTTAGTGGATAACGCATGTTAGGTCTAGGTTAGCACTGGGATTTTCACTCATCAGACTCATACTTTCGCATTCTTCACATACTTGTTGAACTGATCCTGGGTTTTTTCTGGTTTGGATCACGTAGTAATGTGGGTCCATACTGAAACAATCAATTAAACCTGGTCTTGATAAATATTTTAGAGGATAACGCATGTTAGGTCTAGGTTAGGTCTGGGATTTGCTCTCATCAGGCTCATTCTTTCGCATATTTCTCATACATGTTGAACAGACCCTGGGTTTTTTCTGGTTTGGATCTCGTAGTAATGTGGGACCACACTGAAACAATCAATTAAACCTGGTTTCGATCAATATTTTAGAGGATAATGCAAGTCAAGTCTGGGATTGGTCTGGGATTTGACCTCATCAGACTCATACTTCCGCACACTTCACATACTCGTTGAACAGATCCTGGGTTTTTTCTGGTTTGGATCACGTAGTAATGTGGTACCACACTGAAACAGTCAATTAAACCTGGTTTCGATCAATATTTTAGAGGATAATGCAAGTTAAGTCTGGGATTGGTCTGGGATTTGACCTCATCAGACTCATACTTTCGCACATTTCACATACTCGTTGAACAGATCCTGGGTTATTTTCTGGTTTGGATCACATAGTAATGTGGTACCACACTGAAACAGTCGATTAAACCAGGTTTCGATCAATATTTTAGAGGATAATGCGAGTTAAGTCTGGGATTGGTCTGGGATTTGACCTCATCAGACTCATACTTTCGCACATTTCACATACTCGTTGAACAGATCCTGGGTTATTTTCTGGTTTGGATCACATAGTAATGTGGTACCACACTGAAACAGTCGATTAAACCTGGTTTCGATCAATATTTTAGAGGATAATGCAAGTTAAGTCTGGGATTGGTCTGGGATTTGACCTCATCAGACTCATACTTTCGCACATTTCACATACTCGTTGAACAGATCCTGGGTTATTTTCTGGTTTGGATCACATAGTAATGTGGTACCACACTGAAACAGTCGATTAAACCAGGTTTCGATCAATATTTTTGAGGATAATTCATGTTAGGTCTAGGTTAGGTCTGGGATTTGCTCTCATCAGGCTCATTCTTTCGCATATTTCTCATACTTGATGGCTAGATCCTGGGCTTTTCCTGGATTGCATCACGTAGTAATGAAGTACAACACTGAAACAGTCAATTAAACCTGGTTTCCATCAATATCTTAGAGGACAACGCAAGTTAGGTCTGGGAAAGGTCTGGGATTTGTCCTCATCAGGCTCATACTTTCGCGTTTTTCACATACTTGTTGAACAGATCCTGGGTTTTTTCTGGTTTGTATCACGTAGTAGTGTGGTACCACACTGAAACAGTCCATTAAACCTGGTTTGGATCAATATTTTAGAGGATAACGCATGTTAGGTCTAGGTTAGCCCTGGGATTTTCACTCATCAGACTCATACTTTCGCATTCTTCACATACTTGTTGAACTGATCCTGGGTTTTTTCTGGTTTGGATCACGTAGTAATGTGGTACCACACTGAAGCAGTCGATTAAACCTGGTTTCGATCAATATTTTAGAGGATAACGCAAGTTAGGTCTGGGATAGGTCTGGGATTTGACCTCATCAGACTCATACTTTCGCACACTTAACATACTCGTTGAACAGATCCTGGGTTATTTTCTGGTTTGGATTACATAGTAATGTGGTAGCACACTGAAACAGTCGATTAAACCAGGTTGCGATCAATATTTTAGAGTATAACTCATGTTAGGTCTAGGTTAGGCCTGGGATTTTCATTTATCAGACTCATACTTTCGCATTCTTCACATACTTGTTGAACGGATTCTGGGTTTTTTCTGGTTTGGATCACGTAGTAATGTGGTACCACACTGAAACAGTCAATTAAACCTGGTTTCGATCAATATTTTAGAGGATAATTCAAGTTAAGTCTGGGATTGGTCTGGGATTTGACCTCATCAGACTCATACTTTCGCACATTTCACATACTCGTTGAACAGATCCTGGGTTATTTTCTGGTTTGGATCACATAGTAATTTGGTACCACACTGAAACAGTCGATTAAACCAGGTTTCGATCAATATTTTTGAGGATAACGCATGTTAGGTCTAGGTTAGGCCTGGGATTTTCACTCATCAGACTCATACTTTCGCATTCTTCACATACTTGTTGAACGGATTCTGGGTTTTTTCTGGTTTGGATCACGTAGTAATGTGGTACCACACTGAAGCAGTCAATTAAACCTGGTTTCCATCAATATCTTAGAGGACAACGCAAGTTAGGTCTGGGATAGGTCTGGGATTTGTCCTCATCAGGCTCATACTTTCGCGTTTTTCACATACTTGTTGAACTGATCCTGGGTTTTTTCTGGTTTGTATCACGTAGTAGTGTGGTACCACACTGAAACAGTACATTAAACCTGGTTTGGATCAATATTTTAGAGGATAACGCATGTTAGGTCTAGGTTAGCCCTGGGTTATACACTCATCAGACTCATACTTTCGCATTCTTCACATACTTGTTGAACTGATCCTGGGTTTTTTCTGGTTTGGATCACGTAGTAATGTGGTACCACACTGAAGCAGTCGATTAAACCTGGTTTCGATCAATATTTTAGAGGATAACGCAAGTTAGGTCTGGGATAGGTCTGGGATTTGACCTCATCAGACTCATACTTTCGCACACTTAACATACTCGTTGAACGGATCCTGGGTTTTTTCTGGTTGGGATCACGTAGTAATGTGGGTCCACACTGAAACAATCAATTAAACCTGGTCTTGATAAATATTTTCGAGGATAACGCATGTTAGGTCTGGGATAGGTCTG
Source organism: Colletes latitarsis (assembly GCF_051014445.1). NCBI lineage: Eukaryota > Metazoa > Arthropoda > Insecta > Hymenoptera > Colletidae > Colletes > Colletes latitarsis. Next base: position 244,217 of record NW_027488388.1, read on the forward strand.
GGATTTGCCCTCATCAGACTCATACTTTCGCACACTTCACATACTCGTTGAACAGATCCTGGGTTTTTTCTGGTTTGGATCACGTAGTAATGTGGTACCACACTGAAACAGTCGAGTAAACCTGGTTTCGATCAATATTTTAGAGGATAACGCAAGTTAAGTCTGGGATTGGTCTGGGATTTGACCTCATCAGACTCATACTTTCGCGTTTTTCACATACTTGTTGAACAGATCCTGGGTTTTTTCTGGTTTGGATCACATAGTAATGTGGTACCACACTGAAACAGTCGATTAAACCTGGTTTCGATTAATATTTTAGAGGATAACGCAAGTTAAGTCTGGGATTGGTCTGGGATTTGACCTCATCAGACTCATACTTTCGCATTCTTCACATACTTGTTGAACGGATCTTGGGTTTTTTCTGGTGTGGATCACGTAGTAATGTGGTACCACACTGAAACAATCAATTAAACCTGGTCTTGATAAATATTTTAGAGGATAACGCAAGTTAAGTCTGGGATAGGTCTAGGATTTGCCCTCATCAGGCTCTTACTTTCGCATATTTCTCATACTTCATGGCTAGATCCTGGGCTAGTTCTGGAGTGGATCACGTAGTAAAGTGGTACCACACTGAAACAGTCCATTAAACCTGGTTTCGCTCAATATTTTAGAGGATAACGCATGTTAGGTCTAGGTTAGGTCTGGGATTTGCTCTCATCAGGCTCATTCTTTCGCATATTTCTCATACTTGATGGCTAGATCCTGGGCTTTTTCTGGATTGCATCACGTAGTAATGTGGTACCACACTGAAACGGTCAATTAAACCTGGTTTCGATCATTATTTTAGAGGATAACGCAAGTTAGGTCTGGGATAGGTCTGGGATTTGCCCTCATCAGGCTCATACTTTCGCGTTTTTCACATACTTGTTGAACAGATCATGGGTTTTTTCTGGTTTGGGTCACGTAGTAGTGTGATTCCACACTGAAACAGTCGATTAAACCTGGCTTCGATCAATATTTTAGAGGATAACGCATGTCAGGTCTAGGATAGCCCTGGGATTTTCACTCATCAGACTCATACTTTCGCATTCTTCACATACTTGTTGAACTGATCCTCGGTTTTTTCTGGTTTGGATCACGTAGTAATGTGGTACCACACTGAAACAGTCGATTAAACATGGTCTCGATCAATATTTTAGAGAATAATTCATGTTAGGTCTAGGTTAGGTCTGGGATTTTCACTGATCAGACTCATACTTTCGCATTCTTCACATACTTGTTGAACGGATCCTTGGCTGTTTCTGGATTGTATCACGTAGTAATGTGGTACCACGCTGAAACAGTCAATTAAACCTGGTTTCGATCAATATTTTAGAGGATAACGCAAGTTAAGTCTGGGATTGGTCTGGGATTTGACCTCATCAGACTCATACTTTCGCACACTTCACATACTCGTTGAACAGATCCTGGGTTTTTTCTGGTTTGGATCACGTAGTAATGTGGTACCACACTGAAACAGTCGATTAAACCTGGTTTCGATCAATATTTTAGAGGATAACGCAAGTTAAGTCTGGGATCCCCTCAGGGGCTGCCAGCCTTTCAGCTGCAGTACGGGCTTAACGAACCCGGGGTACCCGAGTCATACACACACCGTAAGCCTCCTGTTGGTCGTCACAACGACCCATTCACAATTCCCTATTGGTTTTTGTGAATGGTACGTGACGGCAGGAGGAACGGGGGTCTTGGCTTAACCGCCTGGGCCACGAGTATGGCGACTCTATAAAATCGCCCTCCAATCCTAAGCTATGGTGCGCGGCGATGGGATGCATGGTTGGGGGAGAAGGCCCAATCCCAAGCGACCACCTCCGGGGAACCTGCCGAACCCCCGGAGTATTAGGCTTACCCGGGTAAGGCGGCTCTGCCCGGGTGGACCTTTATTTCCGACCATCTCGTGGGATTTTTATGGACACAGAAAATAAAATGGGGATGGGGCGGGTTTTGTCGGTTGGGGAGGACGGAGACGGGGTTGGGGTTAGGGTGGCGGCGCTCGCGCCCCACTCAGCGCCAGGTCCGGCTTCGTGGAGGGTGGAGGAGGACGACGAGACGGCGTCGGTCTCGTCCTTCTCCTCCAGCACGAGCCACATAGGCTCTAAGAGGAAGAGGACGGGGCAGGCCGTCGTCGAGGTTGGCGGGGCGATGAGCCCGTCGGTGAGGCTGAGTTGCCTCAGGGACGAGGTGACCGAGGAGATATCGGAGAGGATCTCCTCGTCCCTGAGGCGGGTGGAGAAAGTCGCCGCTGCCTGCGCCTTTAAGGGGCAGAAAAGCGGTGGCGCGGAGGCCCTGAAGGCCGCGGCGGAGGAAATGAGGGAGGCGGCGCGGGAGCTCAGAGGGCGGAACGCCCGTCTGCAGCTCCTGTTGGAGGAGGGCAGAGGCGCTGTGGAACAGCGCGGCCCTCCCTCCCATCCTCCCTCCTCCTCCACCGCCGCGTCCCTCGGCGGAGGTAAATAAGCGGAGTGCGGCGGCAGTGGTGCGGGGCACCGCGGGCCCCTCCACCCGCACTCCGCCCGTGAAGAAGTCCCCGTCCTCCTCAGAAGACGATCTTCTGAGGAGGATTGGGGACATGATTGATGGCAAGCTGGCCGCCTTCCGGGAGGAGCTCCTCGCCGGAAGAGCGGTCAGCAGGAAGGCGGTGCCTCCCCGACCTGTTCCGGTACAGTCGGGGAAGGCAAAGAAGGGCGGAGTGAAGGCTCCGCCCAGCGTTGCGGCACCAGGGCCCCGGGTCGCGACCCCCAAGGGGGGTGGTGTACCCGTGGTCGCGGTGGTCGCGTCCTCCACAGCACCCTCCCAAGGGGGGGTGGCGTGGAGTGAGGTGGTGGGGCGGAAGGCGAAGCGGGCGGCGAGGAAGGCCTCGCAACCGCAGCCTCCGCCTCCGCCGCCGGCGGCCAAGGTAAAGGCCGCGAAGGTCGGGAAGGCACGACCAGGTCGTCCCACAAAAACGGCAGCGGTGACGCTGACCGTTGCGCAGGGGGGCGACCTGACCCTCGCGGAGGCGATGCGGCTCGCCAGGGAGAATATCTCCCTGGAAGAGCTGGGCATCGCCTCCGTGAGGGCGAAGAGGGCCGTGACCGGGGGTCTCTTGCTGGAGATCCCCGGTGCAGAAGGCGGCGCGAAGGCGGATCGTCTCGCCCAGAGGCTCCGGGAGCAGCTGGGCGAGCGAGGTGTCCGGGTCGCCCGGCCCACGAAGCGCACGGAGATGCGCGTTTGTGGGCTGGACGACTCGGTCAGCGCACAGGATGTGTCCCGTGCCCTTGCGAGGGCGGGGGACTGTCCTGAGGAGGACCTGCGGATCGGAGAGATCCGCAGGTCGCCATCCGGCCTCGGGTCGGTGTGGGCCCGGTGCCCCCTCTCCGCCGCCCGTAAGGTGGCGGAATCCGGGAGGGTGTTGGTGGGGTGGGTTTCGGCGCGAGTGGAAATCCTCGCGCCGCGCCCGCTCCAGTGTCACCGCTGCCTCGAATTGGGGCACGTGAGGCAGTGGTGCACCTCGCCGGTGGACCGCAGCGGTCAGTGTTACCGCTGCGGTGCCAAAGAGCACCGTGCGAGCCAGTGCTCGGCGGCCCCCCACTGCCCGCTGTGTGCGGACATGGGGTGGCCAGCCGATCACAGGGTGGGGAGCAAGAAGTGCTCCCCCCCCTCCCGGAAGGAGAGGAAGAGGCGGGCTGCACCGGCTCCGGTGCCGAGGGCGGTGGCATCGTCCTCCATGGAGGTGGACGGTGCTACGGGGACGGACGGCCGGGAGGAGGCTGGCGCGGCCATTAATTAATGCCGCCCCGCCTCCTCCTCAAGGCCAACCTCAACCACTGCCGCGCGGCACAGGACTTGATGTCCCAAGTCCTCGAGGAGTGGGGGGTTGGCCTGGCGGTTGCCGCCGAGCCGTACCGCGTCCCTGATCACCCTCATTGGTTGGGCGACGCGGACGGCTTGGTGGCGACGGTATGGGGAGGGGGCGACGGGTCCCCACCGTTCTCCTTGTTGGAGCGCGGTCGGGGATTCGTCGCCGTGGACTGGGGGGGAGTCGCTGTGGTGGGGTGCTACATTTCGCCCCGTAGCGGTCACGCTGCGTTCGAGCTGTACTTGGCCGAGGTCGCGGCATGCGTGCAGCGCTGCGCGGCCCGGCCGGTGCTGGTCCTGGGGGATTTTAATGCCAAGTCGGTGGCCTGGGGATCCCTCAGGACCTCCGTTCGCGGCGGAATCCTGGGCGATTGGGCGGCGGGGCTCGACCTCCGGGTATTGAACCGGGGGTCGGAGCACACATGCGTGCGGCGATATGGGGGGTCCATCGTGGATGTTGGATTCGCGACCCCCAACGCCGTGCGCATGGTGTCGGGTTGGCACGTGGTCGCGGGGGCAGAGACACTCTCCGATCACCGGTACATCCGGATGGAGGTCTCTGCCGCCGCGAGTGCATCCCGACACGGCCGCCTGCGTGGCACCCCACCACGCCGCTGGGCGCTTCGGCGCCTGGACAAGGACGCCCTGATGGCAGCTGCCCTCGCTGCAACTTGGCCGCAGGGAGCGGCCGAGTTGCCGAGCATAGAGGAGGAGGTCGCCCGGCTCGGAGCATTGGTCGCGGGTATTTGCGACGCGGCGATGCCTCGGGTCGGGCGGGCTTCTCCTCGCCGGGCGGTGTACTGGTGGTCGGACGCGATCGCGGAGTTGCGAGTCGCGACTGTCCGCGCCCGACGCCAGTACACCCGCGCGCGCCGTCGTCAACGTACAGGCGACGGCGTGGCGCGAGCGAGGGCAGCTGATGACCTGTATGGAGCATACCGCGTGGCGCGGGTTGCTCTGCAGGTCGCCATCAAACGGGCCAAGACCCAGGCATGGAAGGAGCTCCTCCAGACCCTTGATGACGATCCATGGGGGCGCCCATATAAGGTGGTGCTGAATAAGCTCCGCCCGTGGGCGCCCCCCGTCACCGAGGGTCTTGACCCCCGGCTGCTGGAGGACGTGGTCAATACACTCTTCCCAATTGGGGAGAGGGGACCGCGTCCTCCGGCGGCGGCGGCTGTCCCAGTGGAGTGGACGGCCGAGCTGGGGGTCACGCAGGAGGAGCTGGCAGCGGCCATCAGACGGCTCGGGGTTCGTAACACGGCCCCGGGTCCGGATGGTGTGCCCGGCCGGGTTTGGGTCTTGACCCAGGGCGTCCTTGGGGCCGACCTCAGGCGGTTGTTCGACCGCTGCCTGATGGACGGGCGATTCCCCCCCAGTTGGAAGGTGGCGAGGATGGTCCTCCTCCGGAAGGAGGGTCGGCCCGCGGAGTCTCCCTCCGCATACCGGCCCATTTGTCTCCTCGACGAGGTGGGCAAGCTCTTCGAGCGTGTGATTGCTGCCCGCCTCGTCGAGCACCTGTCGCGGGGTGATCCCGGTCTGGCCGACTGCCAGTTCGGTTTCCGGGGGGGCCGATCGACTATCGACGCGATAGGTCGTGTGAGGGCCCTCTCGGAGGCGGCCGTCTCCCGGGGAGGGGTGGCATTGGCAATATCCTTGGATATTGCCAATGCCTTTAACACCCTCCCCTGGGAAGAGATAAGGAGGGGACTCGAATATCATCGAGTCCCCCCTTGTCTCAGGGCGGTCGTCGGGGATTATCTCCGCGGCAGGTGGATCGAGTATCCGGGCCGGGATGGTGATATGCGGAGGGAGGTGTACTGCGGTGTTCCGCAGGGGTCGGTCCTCGGGCCACTCCTGTGGAACATCGCGTACGACTCGGTGTTGCGGGCCGGCCTCCCCGACGGCGTCAGCACGGTGTGTTATGCGGATGACACACTGGTGCTGGCCGGCGGGGCGCACTGGGGGAGGGCCATGCGTCGCGCGGAGGAGGGGTCGCAACGCGTCGTCGACCGGAACAGGGGGATGGGGATGACGGTGGCGGTCCATAAGACCGAGGTGATTGCGTTTCATTCACCTCGGCAGGATCCGCCACCCCCTCTGATTCGGGTGGGTGGGGCTGACATCGAGGTGAAGCCCCAGATCAGGTATCTAGGGCTGATCCTCGATAGCCACTGGCGTTTCGAGAAGCATTTCCGCTGCCTGGTCCCCCGGTTGGAAAGGATGGTTGCGGCTCTGGGCCGGATCCTGCCCAACCTGGGGGGCCCGGCGGGCCGAGTTCGTCGCCTCTATGTGGCAATGGTCCAGTCGGTGGCCCTATACGGGGCCCCCGTCTGGGCGGACGACCTGGCTGCCTCCCGGCGCAGCATGACTATGCTACGTCGGGTGCAGAGGCGCATGGCGCTCAGGGTCGTCCGCGGGTATCGGACCATGTCACATGAGGCGGCGACGGTTCTAGCGGGGATGCCGCCCATGGACCTGCTCGCGCGGTCGCACGCGGTGATGTACCGGCACCGCGTCGACCGTCGCGCGGGGGTGGGGGCGGTCCCGGGCGGGCAGGAACCTGCTTGGGGCGATTTGAAGCGCCAGGCCCGGCAGTCCGTGTTGCTCGCGTGGCAGGAGCGGCTGGCTCTGCCAACCGCGGGGCACCGGACTGTCGGGGCTGTTCGGCCACTCCTGAAGGAGTGGCTGGACAGAGGCCATGGCAGCCTCACCTACCGGCTGGCACAGGTATTTTCCGGGCATGGCAGCTTCGGAAGATACCTGTGCCGGATAGGGAAGGAGCTGACGGCGCGTTGCTGCCACTGCGACGCTGAGCAGGACACGGCGGATCATACCCTGGAGGTATGCCCCGCGTGGGAGGGGGATCGCCGTGTCCTGGTCGGCGTCGTCGGGCGGGATGTCTCGCTGCCGGGCGTGGTGTGCGCCATGCTCGGCAGCGAGGAGAAGTGGAGGGCCGTGGCCTCCTTCTGCGAGAACGTAATGTTGCAGAAGGAGGCCGCGGGGAGGGAGCGCGAGCGCGAGGTGGCCCGAGGTCGTCGCCCGGTCGCGAGGCGTCGCGGGCGGCCGCCTCGGCGTGGCGGATGACCTAGGCTGGGAGGGGGGTCCTGAGTGGACCCTCCTCCCGCCAGGCGGCGCCGGGTCGGACCGGTTGGGGGTAGGAGTGCCTCCCCCTACCGGTCCGACGCAAGGGGAGGCACCCTCGGCGGTCTGGTGCGGCCATGAACGCCCGACCGCCGAGGGGTGGAAACGGGGTCGCGGGCGGTTGCGAGTTGGGGCTCGCAGCCGCCACTAAACGCGGCCCCGGGACGGATAGCGGCGGGATGGAGTGGCCCCGTCCCGCCGCTATGAGGCAGTGTGTCTACTGGGGGGACCGAGTGTCCCCCCGGGGGATGGGCGCGAAAGCGCGGGCACGGGGAGGATACCGGAAGAATGCTTCGAGCGATTCCCGGTATCCTCCCAAAGCGTGCCGAAGGGTCACCGTGGGGTTTTTAGTGGGTAGGTCCCGCGCCTGTCGTTGTACGGGCGCGGGGAATCCCACACACCCCTCCCACCTCTCCCCAAGGAGGTGGGAGGGAGTCTTTCGAAGATTTTCCCCACGACAAAAAAAAAAAAAAAAAAAAAAAAGTTAGGTCTAGGTAAGGCCTGAGATTTTCACTGATCAGACCCATACTTTCGCATTCTTCACATACTTGTTGAACGGATCCTGGGTTTTTTCTGGTTTGGATCACGTAGTAATGTGGTACCACGTAGAAACAGTCGATTAAGCCTGGTTTCGATCAATATTTTAGAGGTTAACGCAAGTTAGGTCTGGGATAGGGCTGGGATTTGCCCTCATCAGGCTCAGACTTTCGCGTTTTTCACATACTTGTTGAACAGATCCTACGTTTTTTCTGGTTTGGATCACGTAGTACTGTGATGCCACACTAAAAGAGTCGATTAAACCAGGTTTCGATCAATATTTTTGAGGAAAAAGCATGTTAGGTCTAGGTTAGGCCTGGGATTTTCACTCATAAGACTCATACTTTCGCATTCTTCACATACTTGTTGAACGGATCCTGGGTTTTTTCTGGTTTGGATCACGAAGTAATGTGGGACCACACTGAAACAGTCAATTAAACCTGGTTTCGATCAATATTTTAGAGAATAATTCATGTTAGGTCTAGGTTAGGTCTGGGATTTGCTCTCATCAGGCTCATTCTTTCGCATATTTCTCATACTTGATGGCTAGATCCTGGATTTTTCTGGATTGCATCACGTGGTAATGAAGTGGAGCACTGAAACAGTCAATTAAACCTCGTTTCCATCAATATCTTAGAGGACAACGCAAGTAAGGTCTGGGATATGTCTGGGTTTTGCCCTCATCAGGCTCATACTTTCGCGTTTTTCACATACTTGTTGAACAGATCCTGGGTTTTTTCTGGTTTGGATCACGTAGTAGTGTGGTACCACACTGAAGCAGTCCATTAAACCTGGTTTGGATCAATATTTTAGAGGATAACGCATGTTATGTCTAGGTTAGGTCTGGGATTTTCACTCATCAGACTCATACTTTCGCATTCTTCACATACTTGTTGAACGGATCCTGGGTTTCTTCTGGTTTGGATCACGTAGTAATGTGGTACCACACTGAAACAGTCGATTAAACCTGGTTTCGATGACTATTTTAGAGGATAACGCAAGTTAGGTCTGGGATAGGTCTGGGATTTGACCTCATCAGACTCATACTTTCGCACACTTCACATACTCCTTGTACAGATCCTGTGTTATTTTCTGGTTTGGATCACATAGTAATGTGGTACCACACTGAAACAGGCGATTAAACCAGGTTTCGATCAATATTTTAGAGGATAACGCATGTTAGGTCTAGGTTAGGCCTGGGATTTTCACTCATCAGGCTCATACTTTCGCATTCTTCACATACTTGTTGAACGGATCCTGGGTTTTTTCTGGTTTGGATCACGAAGTAATGTGTGACCACACTGAATCAGTCAATTAAACCTGGTTTCGATCAATATTTTTGAGGATAACGCATGTTAGGTCTGGGTTAGGCCTGGGATTTTCACTCATCAGACACATACTTTCGCATTCTTCACATACTTGTTGAACGGATCCTGGGTTTTTTCTGGTTTGGATCACGAAGTAATGTGTGACCACACTGAATCAGTCAATTAAACCTGGTTTCGATCAATATTTTTGAGGATAACGCATGTTAGGTCTGGGTTAGGCCTGGGATTTTCACTCATCAGACACATACTTTCGCATTCTTCATATACTTGTTGAACGGATCCTGGGTTTTTACTGGTTTGGATCACGTAGTAATGTGGTACCACACTGAAACATTCAATTAAACCTGGTCTTGATAAATATTTTAGAGGATTGTGCATGTTACGTCTAGGTTAGGCCTGGGATTTTCACTCATCAGACTCATACTTTCGCATATTTCTCATACTTCATGGCTAGATCCTGGGCTATTTCTGGACTGGATCACGTAGTAATGTGGTACCACACTGAGACAGTCAATTAAACCTGGTTTCGATCAATATTTTAGAGGTTAACGCATGTTAGGTCTAGGTTAGGCCTGGGATTTTCACTCATCAGGCTCATACTTTCGCATTCTTCACATACTTGTTGAACGGATCCTGGGTTTTTTCTGGTTTGGATCACGAAGTAATGTGGGACCACACTGAAACAGTCAATTAAACCTGGTTTCGACCAATATTTTAGAGAATAATTCATGTTAGGTCTAGGTTAGGTCTGGGATTTGCTCTCATCAGGCTCATTCTTTCGCATATTTCTCATACTTCATGGCTAGATCCTGTGCTTTTTCTGGATTGTATCACGTAGTAATGTGGTACCACACTGAAACATTCAATTAAACCTAGTCTTGATAAATATTTTAGAGGATAACGCATGTTAGGTTAGGGTTAGGTCTAGGATTTGCTCTCATCAGGCTCATTCTTTCGCAGATTTCTCATACTTCATGGCTAGATCCTGGACTGTTTCTGGATTGTATCACGTAGTAATGTGGTACCACGCTGAAACAGTCGATTAAACCTGGTTTCGATCAATATTTTAGAGGATAACGCAAGTTAAGTCTGGGATAGGTCTGGGATTTTCACTCATCAGACTCATACTTTCGCATTCTTCACATACTTGTTGAACGGATCCTGGGTTTTTTCTGGTTTGGATCACGTAGTAATGTGGGACCACACTGAAACAATCAATTAAACCTGGTCTTGATAAATATTTTAGAGGATAACGCATGTTAGGTCTGGGTTAGGTCTAGGATTTGCCCTCATGAGGCTCATACTTTCGCATATTTCTCATACTTCATGGCTAGATCCTGGGCTGTTTCTGGATTGTATCACGTAGTAATGTGGTACCACGCTGAAACGGCCAATTAAACCTGGTTTCGATCAATACTTTAGAGGATAACGCATGTTAGGTCTAGGATAGGTCTGGGATTTGCTGTCATCAGGCTCATTGTTTCGCATATTTCTCATGCTTGATGGCTAGATCCTGGGCTTTGTCTAGATTGCATCACGTAGTAATGTAGTACCACACTGAAACAGTCAATGAAACCAGGTTTCCATCAATATTTTAGAGGACAACGCAAGTTAGGTCTAGGTAAGGCCTGAGATTTTCACTGATCAGACCCATACTTTCGCATTCTTCACATACTTGTTGAACGGATCCTGGGTTTTTTCTGGTTTGGATCACGTAGTAATGTGGTACCACGTAGAAACAGTCGATTAAGCCTGGTTTCGATCAATATTTTAGAGGATAACGCAAGTTAAGTCTGGGATAGGTCTGGGATTTGACCTCATCAGACTCATACTTTCGCGTTTTTCACATACTTGTTGAACAGATCCCGGGTTCTTTCTGGTTTGGATCACGTAGTAGTGTGGTACCACACTGAAAGAGTCCATTAAACCTGGTTGCGAACAATATCTTAGAGGATAGCGCATGTTAGGTCTGGATTAGGTCTAGGATTTGCCCTCATCAGGCTCATTCTTTCGCATATTTCTCATACTTCATGGCTAGATACTAGGCTATTTCTGGATTGGATCACGTAGTAATGTGGTACCACACTGAAACAGTCAATTGAACCTGGTTTCGATCATTATTTTAGAGGTTAACGCAAGTTAGGTCTGGGATAGGGCTGGGATTTGCCCTCATCAGGCTCAGACTTTCGCGTTTTTCACATACTTGTTGAACAGATCCTACGTTTTTTCTGGTTTGGATCACGTAGTACTGTGATGCCACACTAAAAGAGTCGATTAAACCAGGTTTCGATCAATATTTTTGAGGATAACGCATGTTAGGTCTAGGTTAGGCCTGGGATTTTCACTCATAAGACTCATACTTTCGCATTCTTCACATACTTGTTGAACGGATCCTGGGTTTTTTCTGGTTTGGATCACGAAGTAATGTGGGACCACACTGAAACAGTCAATTAAACCTGGTTTCGATTAATATTTTAGAGAATAATTCATGTTAGGTCTAGGTTAGGTCTGGGATTTGCTCTCATCAGGCTCATTCTTTCGCATATTTCTCATACTTGATGGCTAGATCCTGGGTTTTTTCTGGATTGCATCACGTGGTAATGAAGTGGAGCACTGAAACAGTCAATTAAACCTCGTTTCCATCAATATCTTAGAGGACAACGCAAGTAAGGTCTGGGATATGTCTGGGTTTTGCCCTCATCAGGCTCATACTTTCGCGTTTTTCACATACTTGTTGAACAGATCCTGGGTTTTTTCTGGTTTGGATCACGTAGTAGTGTGGTACCACACTGAAGCAGTCCATTAAACCTGGTTTGGATCAATATTTTAGAGGATAACGCATGTTATGTCTAGGTTAGGTCTGGGATTTTCACTCATCAGACTCATACTTTCGCATTCTTCACATACTTGTTGAACGGATCCTGGGTTTCTTCTGGTTTGGATCACGTAGTAATGTGGTACCACACTGAAACAGTCGATTAAACCTGGTTTCGATGAATATTTTAGAGGATAACGCAAGTTAGGTCTGGGATAGGTCTGGGATTTGACCTCATCAGACTCATACTTTCGCACACTTCACATACTCCTTGTACAGATCCTGTGTTATTTTCTGGTTTGGATCACATAGTAATGTGGTACCACACTGAAACAGGCGATTAAACCAGGTTTCGATCAATATTTTAGAGGATAACGCATGTTAGGTCTAGGTTAGGCCTGGGATTTTCACTCATCAGGCTCATACTTTCGCATTCTTCACATACTTGTTGAACGGATCCTGGGTTTTTTCTGGTTTGGATCACGAAGTAATGTGGGACCATACTGAATCAGTCAATTAAACCTGGTTTCGATCAATATTTTTGGGGATAACGCATGTTAGGTCTGGGTTAGGCCTGGGATTTTCACTCATCAGACACATACTTTCGCATTCTTCACATACTTGTTGAACGGATCCTGGGTTTTTTCTGGTTTGGATCACGAAGTAATGTGGGACCACACTGAATCAGTCAATTAAACCTGGTTTCGATCAATATTTTTGAGGATAACGCATGTTAGGTCTGGGTTAGGCCTGGGATTTTCACTCATCAGACACATACTTTCGCATTCTTCACATACTTGTTGAACGGATCCTGGGTTTTTACTGGTTTGGATCACGTAGTAATGTGGTACCACACTGAAACATTCAATTAAACCTGGTCTTGATAAATATTTTAGAGGATTGTGCATGTTAGTTCTAGGTTAGGCCTGGGATTTTCACTCATCAGACTCATACTTTCGCATTCTTCACATACTTGTTGAACGGATCCTGGGTTCTTTCTGGTTTGGATCACGTAGTAATGTGCGACCACACTGAAACAGTCAATTAAACCTGGTTTCGATCAATATTTTAGAAAATAATTCATGTTAGGTCTAGGTTAGGTCTGGGATTTACTCTCATCAGGCTCATTCTTTCGCATATTACTCATACTTGATGGCTAGATCCTGGGCTTTTTCTGGATTGGATCACGTAGTAATGTGGGACCACACTGAAACAATCAATTAAACCTGGTCTTGATAAATATTTTAGAGGATAACGCATGTTAGGTTTGGGTTAGGTCTAGGATTTACCCTCATCAGGCTCATACATTCGCATATTTCTCATACTTCATGGCTAGATCCTGGGCTGTTTCTGGATTGTATCACGTAGTAATGTGGTACCACACTGAAACAGTCGATTAAACCTGGTTTCGATCAATATTTTAGAGAATAACGCAAGTTAGGTCTGGGATAGGTCTGGGATTTGACCTCATCAGACTCATACTTTCGCACACTTCACATACTCGTTGAACAGATCCTGGGTTTTTTCTGGTTTGAATCACGTAGTAATGTGGTACCACACTGAGACGGTCAATTAAACCTGGTTTCGATCAATATTTTAGAGGATAACGCAAGTTAGGTCTGGGATAGGTCTGGGATTTGACCTAATCAGACTCATACTTTTGCACACTTCACATACTCGTAGAAACAGATCCTGGGTTATTTTCTGGTTTGGATCACATAGTAATGTGGTACCACACTGAAACAGTCGATTACACCTGGTTTCGATCAATATTTTAGAGGATAACGCATGTTAGGTCTAGGTTTGCCCTGGGAATTTCACTCATCAGACTCATACTTTCGCATTCTTCACATACTTGTTGAACTGATCCTGGGTTTTTTCTGGTTTGGATCACGTAGTAATGTGGTACCACACTGAAACAGTCGATTAAACCTGGTTTCCATCAATATTTTAGAGGATAACGCATGTTAGGTCTATGTTAGCCCTGGGATTCTCACTCATCAGACTCATACTTTCGCATTCTTCACATACTTGTTGAACTGATCCTGGGTTTTTTCTGGTTTGGATCACGTAGTAATATGGTACCGCACTGAAATAGTCGATTAAACCTGGTTTCGATCAATATTTTAGAGGATAACGCAAGTTAGGTCTGGGATAGGTCTGGGATTTGACCTCATCAGACTCATACTTTCGCACACTTCACATACTCCTTGAACAGATCCTGGGTTATTTTCTGGTTTGGATCACATAGTAATGTGGTACCACACTGAAACAGTCGATTAAACCTGGTTTCGATCAATATTTTAGAGGATAACGCAAGTTAGGTCTGGGATAGGTCTGGGATGTGACCTCATCAGACTCATACTTTCGCACACTTCACATACTTCATGGCTAGATCCTAGGCTATTTCTGGATTGGATCACGTAGTAAAGTGGTACCACACTGTAACATTCAATGAAACCTGGTCTGGATAAATATTTTAGAGAATAACGCATGCTAGGTCTAGGTTAGGTCTGGGATTTGCTCTTATCAGGCTCATTCTTTCGCATATTTCTCATACTTGATGGCTAGATCCTGGGCTTTATCCGGATTGTATAACGTAGTAATGAAGTACAACACTGAAACAGTCAATTAAACCTGGTTTCCAACAATATTTTAGAGGATAACGCATGTTAGGTTTGGGTTAGGTCTAGGATTTGCCCTCATCAGGCTCATACATTCGCATATTTCTCATACTTCATGGCTAGATCCTGGGCTGTTTCTGGATTGTATCACGTAGTAATGCGGTACCACACTGAAACAGTCGATTAAACCTGGTTTCGATCAATATTTTAGAGGATAACGCAAGTTAGGTCTGGGATAGGTCTGGGATTTGACCTCATCAGACTCATACTTTCGCACACTTCACATACTCGTTGAACAGATCCTGGGTTTTTTCTGGTTTGGATCACGTAGTAATGTGGTACCACACTGAAACAGTCGATTAAACCAAGTTTCGATCAATATTTTAGAGGATAACGCAAGTCAGGTCTGGGATAGGTCTGGGATTTGCCCTCATCAGGCTCATACATCCGCATTCTTCACATACTTGTTGAACTGATCCTGGGTTTTTTCTGGTTTGAATCACGTAGTAATGTGGTACCACACTGAGACGGTCAATGAAACCTGGTTTCGATCAATATTTTAGAGGATAACGCATGTTAGGTCTGGGATAGGTCTGGGATTTGACCTAATCAGACTCATACTTTCGCACACTTCACATACTCCTTGAACAGATCCTGGGTTATTTTCTGGTTTGGATCACATAGTAATGTGGTACAACACTGAAACAGTCGATTAAACCTGGTTTCGATCAATATTTTAGAGGATAATGCAAGTTAGGTCTGGGATAGGTCTGGGATTTGACCTCATCAGACTCATACTTTCGCACACTTCACATACTCCTTGAACAGATCCTGGGTTATTTTCTGGTTTGAATCACATAGTAATGTGGTACCACACTGAAACAGTCGATTAAACCAGGTTTCGATCAATATTTTGGAGGATAACGCATGTTAGGTCTAGGTTAGGCCTGGGATTTGCCCTCATCAGGCTCATACTTTCGCATATTTCTCATACTTCATGGCTAGATCCTGGGCTCTTTCTGGATTGTATCACGTAGTAATGTGGTACCACGCTGAAACAGTCAATTAAACCTGGTTTCGATCAATATTTTAGAGGATAACGCAAGTTAGGTCTGGGATAGGTCTAGGATTTGACCTAATCAGACTCATACTTTTGCACACTTCACATACTCGTAGAAACAGAACCTGGGTTATTTTCTGGTTTGGATCACATAGTAATGTTGTACCACACTGAAACAGTCGATTAAACCTGGTTTCGATCAATATTTTAGAGGATAACGCATGTTAGGTCTAGGTTTGCCCTGGGAATTTCACTCATCAGACTCATACTTTCGCATTCTTCACATACTTGTTGAACTGATCCTGGGTTATTTTCTGGTTTGGATCACGTAGTAATGTGGTACCACACTGAAACAGTCGATTAAACCTGGTTTCGATCAATATTTTAGAGGATAACGCAAGTTAGGTCTGGGATAGGTCTGGGATTTGACCTCATCAGACTCATACTTTCGCACACTTCACATACTCCTTGAACAGATCCTGGGTTATTTTCTGGTTTGGATCACATAGTAATGTGGTACGACACTGAAACAGTCGATTAAACCAGGTTTCGATTAATATTTTGGAGGATAACGCATGTTAGGTCTAGGTTAGGCCTGGGATTTGCCCTCATCAGGCTCATACTTTCGCATATTTCTCATACTTCATGGCTAGATCCTGGGCTCTTTCTGAATTGTATCACGTAGTAATGTGGTACCACGCTGAAACCGTCAATTAAACCTGGTTTCGATCAATATTTTAGAGGATAACGCAAGTTAGGTCTGGGATAGGTCTAGGATTTGCCCTCATCAGGCTCTTACTTTCGCATATTTCTCATACTTCATGGCTAGATCCTAGGCTATTTCTGGATTGGACCACGTAGTAAAGTGGTACCACACTGAAACATTCAATGAAACCTGGTCTGGATAAATATTTTAGAGGATAACGCATCTTAGGTCTGGGTTAGGTCTAAGATTGCCCTCATCTTCCCCTCATCAGGCTCACAGTTTAGCGTTCTTCACATACTTGTCGAACAGATCCTGGGTTTTTTCTGGTATGGATCACGAAGTAGTGTGGTACCACACTGAAACAGTCCATTAAACCTGGTTTCGATCAATATTTTAGAGGATAACGCAAGTTAGGTCTGGGATAGGTCTGGGATTTGACCTCATCGGACTCATACTTTCGCACATTTCACATACTCCTTGAACAGATCCTGGGTTATTTTCTGGTTTGGATCACATAGTAATGTGGTACCACACTGAAACAGTCGATTAAACCAGGTTTCGATCAATATTTTGGAGGATAACGCATGTTAGGTCTAGGTTAGGCCTGGGATTTGCCCTCATCACGCTCATACTTTCGCATATTTCTCATACTTGATGGCTTGATCCTGGGCTTTTTCTGGATTGCATCACGTAGTAATGAAGTACAACACTGAAGCAGTCAATTAAACCTGGTTTCCATAAATATCTTAGAGGACAACGCAAGTTTGGTCTGGGATATGTCTGGGGTTTGCCCTCATCAGGCTCATACTTTCGCGTTTTTCACATACTTGTTGAAGAGACCCTGCGTTTTTTCTGGTTTGGATCACGTAGTAGTGTGGTACCACGCTGAAACAGTCCATTAAACCTGTTTTGGATCAATATTTTAGAGGATAACGCATGTTAGGTCTAGGTTAGGCCTGGGATTTTCACTCATCAGACTCATACTTTCGCATTCTTCACATACTTGTTGAACGGATCCTGGGTTATTTCTGGTTTGGATCACGTAGTAATGTGGGACCACACTGAAACAGTCCATTAAACCTGGTTTCGATCAATATTTTAGAGAATAATTCATGTTAGGTCTATGTTAGGTCTGGGATTTGCCCTCATCAGGCTCATACTTTCGCATATTTCTCATACTTGATGGCTAGATCCTGGGCTTTTTCTGGATTGCATCACGTAGTAATGAAGTACAACACTGAAGCAGTCAATTAAACCTGGTTTCCATAAATATCTTAGAGGACAACGCAAGTTTGGTCTGGGATATGTCTGGGGTTTGCCCTCATCAGGCTCATACTTTCGCGTTTTTCACATACTTTTTGAAGAGACCCTGGGTTTTTTCTGGTTTGGATCACGTAGTATTGTGGTACCACACTGAAACTGTCAATGAAACCTGGTTTCCATCAATATTTTAGAGGACAGCGCATGTTAGGTCTAGGTTAGGCCTGGGATTTTCACTCATCAGACTCATACTTTCGCATTCTTCACATACTTGTTGAACGGATCCTGGGTTTTTTCTGGTTTGGATCACGTAGTAATGTGGTACCACACTGAAACAGTCAATGAAACCTGGTTTCAATCAATATTTTAGACGACAACGCAAGTTAGGTCTGGGATAGGTCTGGGATTTGCCCTCATCAGGCTCATACTTTCGCGTTTTTCACATACTTGTTGAACAGATCCTGGGTTTTTTCTGGTTTGGGTCACGTAGTAGTGTGATACCACACTGAAACAGTCGATTAAACCTGGTTTCGATCAATATTTTAGAGGATAACGCATGTTATGTCTAGGTTAGCCCTGGGAATTACACTCATCAGACTCATACTTTCGCATTCTTCACATACTTGTTGAACGGATCCTGGGTTTTTTCTGGTTTGGATCACGTAGAAATGTGGTACCACACTGAAACAGTCAATGAAACCTGGTTTCGATCAATATTTTAGAGGATAACGCATGTTAGGACTGGGATAGGTCTGGGATTTGACCTAATCAGACTCATACTTTCGCACACTTCACATACTCCTTGAACAGATCCTGGGTTATTTTCTGGTTTGGATCACATAGTAATGTGGTACCACACTGAAACAGTCGATTAAACCTGGTTTCGATGAATATTTTAGAGGATAATGCAAGTTAGGTCTGGGATAGGTCTGGGATTTGACCTCATCAGACTCATACTTTCGCACACTTCACATACTCCTTGAACAGATCCTGGGTTATTTTCTGGTTTGGATCACATAGTAATGTGGTACCACACTGAAACAGTCGATTAAACCAGGTTTCGATCAATATTTTGGAGGATAACGCATGTTAGGTCTAGGTTAGGCCTGGGATTTGCCCTCATCAGGCTCATACTTTCGCATATTTCTCATACTTCATGGCTAGATCCTGGGCTCTTTCTGGATTGTATCACGTAGTAATGTGGTACCACGCTGAAACAGTCAATTAAACCTGGTTTCGATCAATATTTTAGAGGATAACGCAAGTTAGGTCTGGGATAGGTCTAGGATTTGACCTAATCAGACTCATACTTTTGCACACTTCACATACTCGTAGAAACAGAACCTGGGTTATTTTCTGGTTTGGATCACATAGTAATGTGGTACCACACTGAAACAGTCGATTAAACCTGGTTTCGATCAATATTTTAGAGGATAACGCATGTTAGGTCTAGGTTTGCCCTGGGAATTTCACTCATCAGACTCATACTTTCGCATTCTTCACATACTCCTTGAACAGATCCTTGGTTATTTTCTGGTTTGGATCACATAGTAATGTGGTACCACACTGAAACAGTCGATTAAACCTGGTTTCGATCAATATCTTAGAGGACAACGCAAGTTAAGTCTGGGAATGGTCTGGGATTTGACCTCATCAGACTCATACTTTCGCAATCTTCACATACTTGTTGAACAGATCCTGGGTTTTTTCTGGTTTGAATCACGTAGTAGTGTGGTACCACGCTGAAACAGTCCATTAAACCTGGTTTGGATCAATATTTTAGAGGATAACGCATGTTAGGTCTAGGTTAGGCCTGGGATTTGACCTCATCAGACTCATACTTTCGCATTCTTCACATACTTGTTGAACGGATCCTGGGTTTTTTCTGGTTTGGATCACGTAGTAATGTGGTACCACACTGAAACAGTCCATTAAACCTGGTTTCGCTCAATATTTTAGAGGATAACGCATGTTAGGTCTAGGTTAGGTCTGGGATTTGCTCTCAGCAGGCTGATTCTTTCGCATATTTCTCATACTTGATGGCTAGATCCTGGGCTTTTTCTGGATTGCATCACGTAGTAATGTAGTACCACACTGAAACAGTCAATTTACCCTGGTTTCGATCAATATTTTAGAGAATAATTCATGTTAGGTCTAGGTTAGGTCTGGGATTTGCTCTCATCAGGCTCATTCTTTCGCATATTTCTCATACTTGATGGCTAGATCCTGGGCTTTTTCTGGATTCCATCACGTAGAAATGTAGTACAACACTGAAACAGTCAATTAAACCTGGTTTCCATCAATATTCTAGAGGACAACGCATGTTAGGTCTAGGTTAGGCCTGGGATTTGCCATCATCAGGGTCATACTGTCGCAGTTCTAACATACTTGTTGAACGGATCCCGGGTTTTTTCTGGTTTGGTTCACGTAGTAATGTGTTACCACACTGAAACATTCAATAAAACCTGGTCTTGATAAATATTTTATAGGATAACGCATGTTAGGTCTGGGTTAGGTCTAGGATTTGCCCTCATCAGGATCATACTTTCGCATATTTCTCATACTTCATGGCTAGATCCTGGGCTGTTTCTGGATTGGATCACGTAGTAATGTGGTACCACGCTGAAACCGTCAATTAAACATGGTTTCGATCAATATTTTAGAGAATAATTCATGTTAGGTCTAGGTTAGGTCTAGGATTTGCCCTCATCAGGATCATACTTTCGCATGTTTCTCATACTTCATGGCTAGATCCTGGGCTATTTCTGGATTGGATCACGGAGTAAAGTGGTACCACACTAAAACATTCAATGAAACCTGGTCTGGATGAATATTTTAGAGGATAACGCATCTTATGTCTGGGTTAGGTCTAAGATTTGCCCTCATCAGACTCACAGTTTAGCGTTTTTCACATACTTGTTTAACAGATCCTGGGTTTTTTCTGGTTTGGTTCACGTAGTAATGTGTTACCACACTGAAACACTCAATTAAACCTGGTCTTGATAAATATTTTATAGGATAACGCATGTTAGGTCTGGGTTAGGTCTAGGATTTGCCCTCATCAGGCTCATACTTTCGCATATTTCTCATACTTCATGGCTAGATCCTGGGCTGTTTCTGGATTGGATCACGTAGTAATGTGGTACCACGCTGAAACAGTCAATGAAACCTGGTTTCCATCAATATTTTAGAGGACAACGCAAGTTAGGTCTAGGTAAGGCCTGAGATTTTCACTGATCAGACTCATACTTTCGCATTCTTCACATACTCGTTGAACGGATCCTGGTTTTTTTCTGGTTTGGATCACGAAGTAGTGTGGTACCACACTGAAACAGTCCATTAAACCTGGTTTCGCTCAATATTTTAGAGGATAACGCATGTTAGGTCTAGGTTAGGTCTGGGATTTGCTCTCATCAGGCTCATTCTTTCGCATATTTCTCATACTTGATGGCTAGATCCTGGACTTTTTCTGGATTGCATCACGTAGTAATGTAGTACCACACTGAAACAGTCAATGAAACCTGGTTTCCATCAATATTTTAGAGGACAACGCAAGTTAGGTCTAGGTAAGGGCTGAGATTTTCACTGATCAGACTCATACTTTCGCATTCTTCACAAACTTGTTGAACGGATCCTGGGTCTTTTCTGGTTTTGATCACGTAGTAATTAGGTACCACAATGAAACATTCAATTAAACCTGGTCTTGATAAAAATTTTACAGAATAACGCATGTTAGGTCTGGGTTAGGTCTAGGATTTGCCCTCATCAGGCTCATACTTTCGCATATTTCTCATACTTCATGGCTAGATCCTGGGCTATTTCTGGATTGGATCACGTAGTAATGTGGTACCACACTGAAACAGTCAATTAAACCTGGTTTTGATCAATATTTTAGAGAATAATTCATGTTAGGTCTAGGTTAGGTCAGGGATTTGCTCTCATCAGGCTCATTCTTTCGCATATTTCTCATAGTTGATGGCTAGATCCTGGGCTTTTTCTGGATTGCATCACGTAGTAATGAAGTACAACACTGAAACAGTCAATTAATCCTGGTTTCGATCAATATTTTAGAGAATAATTCATGTTAGGTCTAGGTTAGGTTTGGGATTTGCTCTCATCAGTCTCATTCTTTCGCATAGTTCTCATACTTGATGGCTAGATCCTGGGCTTTTTCTGGATTGCATCACGTAGTAATGAAGTACAACACTGAAACAGTCAATTAAACCTGGTGTCCATCAATATTTTAGAGGACAACGCATGTTAGGTCTAGGTTAGGCCTGGGATTTGCCCTCATCAGGGTCATACTGTTGCAGTTTTAACATACTTGTTGAACGGATACTGAGTTTTTTCTGGTTCGGTTCACGTAGTAATGTGGTACCGCACTGAAACATTCTATTAAACCTGGTCTTGATAAATATTTTAGAGGATAACGCATGTTAGGTTTGGGTTTGGTCTGGGATTTGTCCTCATCAGACTCATACTTTCGCATTCTTCACATACTTGTTGAACGGATCCTGGCATTTTTCTGGTTTGGATCACGTAGTAATGTGGGACCACACTGAAACAGTCGACTAAACCTGGTTTCGATCAATATTTTAGAGGATAACGCATGTTAGGTCAAGGTTAGGCCTGGGATTTTCCCTCATCAGACTCATACTTTCGCGTTCTTCACATACTTGATGAACGGATCCTGGGTTTTTTCTGGTTTGGATCACGTAGTATTGTGGGACCACACTGAAGCAGTCAAGTAAACCTGGTTTCGCTCAATATTTTAGCGAATAATTCATGTTAGGTCTAGGTTAGGTCTGGGATTTGCTCTCATCAGGCTCATTCTTTCGCATATTTCTCATACATGTTGAACAGATACTGGGTTTTTTCTGGTTTGGATCACGTAGTAATGTGGGACCACACTGAAACAATCAATTAAACCTGATCTTGAGAAATATTTTAGAGGATAACGCATGTTAGGTCTGGGTTAGGTCTAGGATTTGCTCTCATCTGGCTCATACTTTCGCATACTTCTCATACTTCATGGCTAGATCCTGGGCTGTCTCTGGATTGTATCACGTAGTAATGTGGTACCACGCTGAAACAGTCAATTAAACCTGGTTTCGATCAATATTTTAGAGGATAACGCAAGTTAGGTCTGGGATAGGTCTAGGATTTGCCCTCATCAGGCTCTTACTTTCGCATATTTCTCATACTTCATGGCTAGATCCTGGGCTATTTCTGGATTGGATCACGTAGTAAAGTGGTACCACACTGAAACAGTCGACTAAACCTGGTTTCGATCAATATTTTAGAGGATAACGCATGTTAGGTCTAGGTTAGGCCTGGGATTTTCCCTCATCAGACTCATACTTTCGCGTTCTTCACATACTTGATGAACGGATCCTGGGTTTTTTCTGGTTTGGATCACGTAGTATTGTGGGACCACACTGAAGCAGTCAAGTAAGCCTGGTTTCGATCAATATTTTAGAGAATAACGCATGTTAGGTTTGGGTTAGGTCTAGGATTTTCACTCAACGGACTCATACTTTCGCATTCTTCACATGCTTGTTGAACGGATCCTGGGTTTTTTCTGGTTTGGATCACGTAGTAATGTGGGACCACACTGAAACAGTCAATTAAACCTGGTTTCGATCAATATTTTAGAGGATAACGCAAGTTAGGACTGGGATAGGTCTAGGATTTGCCCTCATCAGGCTCTTACTTTCGCATATTTCTCATACTTCATGGCTAGATCCTGGGCTCTTTCTGGATTGGATCACGTAGTAAAGTGGTACCACACTGAAACATTCAATGAAACCTGGTCTGGATAAATATTTTAGAGGATAACGCATCTTAGGTCTGGGTTAGGTCTAAGATTTGCCCTCGTCAGGCTCACAGTTTAGCGTTTTTCACATACTTCTAAAACAGATCCTGGGCTTTCTCTGGTTTGGATCACGAAATAGTGTGGTACCACACTGAAACAGTCCATTAAACCTGGTTTCGCTCAATATTTTAGAGGATAACGCATGTTAGGTCTAGGTTAGGTCTGGGATTTGCTCTCATCAGGCTCATTCTTTCGCATATTTCTCATACTTGATGGCTAGATCCTGGGCTTTTTCTGGATTGCATCACGTAGTAATGTAGTACCACCCTGAAACAGTTAATGAAACCTGGTTTCCATCAATATTTTAGAGGACAACGCAACTTAGGTCTGGGATAGGTCTGGGATTTGACCTCAACAGACTCATACTTTCGCATATTTCTCATACTTGATGGCTAGATCCTGGGCTTTTTCTGGATTGCATCACGTAGTAATGTGGTACCACGCTGAAACAGTCAATGAAACCTGGTTTCCATCAATATTTTAGAGGACAACGCAAGTTAGGTCTAGGTAAGGCCTGAGATTTTCACTGATCAGACTCATACTTTCGCATTCTTCACATACTTGTTGAACGGATCCTGGGTTTTTTCTGGTTTGGTTCTCGTAGTAATGTGGTACCACACTGAAACATTCAATTAAACCTGGTCTTGATAAATATTTTAGAGGATAACGCATGTTAGGTTTGGGTTAGGTCTAGGATTTTCACTCAACGGACTCATACTTTCGCATTCTTCACATGCTTGTTGAACGGATCCTGGGTTTTTTCTGGTTTGGATCACGTAGTAATGTGGGACCACACTGAAACAGTCAATTAAACCTGGTTTCGATCAACATTTTAGAGAATAATTCATGTTAGGTCTAGGTTAGGTCTGGGATTTGCTCTCATCAGGCTCATTCTTTCGCATATTTCACATACTTGATGGCTAGATCCTGGGCTTTTTCTGGATTGCATCAGGTAGTAATGAAGTACAACACTGAAACAGTCAATTAAACCTGGTTTCCATCAATATCTTAGAGGACAACGCAAGTTAGGTCTGGGATATGTCTGGGATTTCCCCTCATCAGGCTCATACTTTCGCGTTTTTCACATACTTGTTGAACAGATCCTGGGTTTTTTCTGGTTTGGATCCCGTAGTAGTGTGGTACCACGCTGAAACAGTCCATTAGACCTGGTTTGGATCAATATTATAGAGGATAACGCATGTTAGGTCTAGGTTAGGCCTGGGATTTTCACTCATCAGACTCATACTTTCGCATTCTTCACATACTTGTTGAACGGATCCTGGGTTATTTCTGGTTTGTATCACGTAGCAATGTGGGACCACACTGAAACAGTCAATTAAACCAGGTTTCGACCAATATTTTAGAGATTAATTCATGTTAGGTCTATGTTAGGTCTGGGATTTGCTCTCATCAGGCTCATTCTTTCGCATATTCCTCATACATTTTGAACAGATCCTGGGTTTTTTCTGGTTTGGATCACGTAGTAATGTGGGACCACACTGAAACAATCAATTAAACCTGATCTTGAGAAATATTTTAGAGGATAACGCATGTTAGGTCTGGGTTAGGTCTAGGATTTGCTCTCATCTGGCTCATACTTTCGCATACTTCTCATACTTCATGGCTAGATCCTGGGCTGTCTCTGGATTGTATCACGTAGTAATGTGGTACCACGCTGAAACAGTCAATTAAACCTGGTTTCGATCAATATTTTAGAGGATAACGCAAGTTAGGTCTGGGATAGGTCTAGGATTTGCCCTCATCAGGCTCTTACTTTCGCATATTTCTCATACTTCATGGCTAGATCCTGGGCTATTTCTGGATTGGATCACGTAGTAAAGTGGTACCACACTGAAACAGTCAATTAAACCTGGTTTCGATCAATATTTTAGAGAATAATTCATGTTAGGTCTAGGTTAGGTCTAGGATTTGCCCTCATCAGGCTCATACTTTCGCATATTTCTCAAACTTCATGGCTAGATCCTGGGCTATTTCTGGATTGGATCACGTAGTAATGTGGTACCACACTGAAACAGTCAATTAAACCTGGTTTTGATCAATATTTTAGAGAATAATTCATGTTAGGTCTAGGTTAGGTCAGGGATTTGCTCTCATCAGGCTCATTCTTTCGCATATTTCTCATACTTGATGGCTAGATCCTGGGCTTTTTCTGGATTGCATCACGTAGTAATGTAGTACCACACTGAAACAGTCAATGAAACCTGGTTTCCATCAATATTTTAGAGGACAACGCAAGTTAGGTCTAGGTAAGGGCTGAGATTTTCACTGATCAGACTCATACTTTCGCATTCTTCACAAACTTGTTGAACGGATCCTGGGTCTTTTCTGGTTTTGATCACGTAGTAATTAGGTACCACAATGAAACATTCAATTAAACCTGGTCTTGATAAAAATTTTACAGAATAACGCATGTTAGGTCTGGGTTAGGTCTAGGATTTGCCCTCATCAGGCTCATACTTTCGCATATTTCTCATACTTCATGGCTAGATCCTGGGCTATTTCTGGATTGGATCACGTAGTAATGTGGTACCACACTGAAACAGTCAATTAAACCTGGTTTTGATCAATATTTTAGAGAATAATTCATGTTAGGTCTAGGTTAGGTCAGGGATTTGCTCTCATCAGGCTCATTCTTTCGCATATTTCTCATAGTTGATGGCTAGATCCTGGGCTTTTTCTGGATTGCATCACGTAGTAATGAAGTACAACACTGAAACAGTCAATTAATCCTGGTTTCGATCAATATTTTAGAGAATAATTCATGTTAGGTCTAGGTTAGGTTTGGGATTTGCTCTCATCAGTCTCATTCTTTCGCATAGTTCTCATACTTGATGGCTAGATCCTGGGCTTTTTCTGGATTGCATCACGTAGTAATGAAGTACAACACTGAAACAGTCAATTAAACCTGGTGTCCATCAATATTTTAGAGGACAACGCATGTTAGGTCTAGGTTAGGCCTGGGATTTGCCCTCATCAGGGTCATACTGTTGCAGTTTTAACATACTTGTTGAACGGATACTGAGTTTTTTCTGGTTCGGTTCACGTAGTAATGTGGTACCGCACTGAAACATTCTATTAAACCTGGTCTTGATAAATATTTTAGAGGATAACGCATGTTAGGTTTGGGTTTGGTCTGGGATTTGTCCTCATCAGACTCATACTTTCGCATTCTTCACATACTTGTTGAACGGATCCTGGCATTTTTCTGGTTTGGATCACGTAGTAATGTGGGACCACACTGAAACAGTCGACTAAACCTGGTTTCGATCAATATTTTAGAGGATAACGCATGTTAGGTCAAGGTTAGGCCTGGGATTTTCCCTCATCAGACTCATACTTTCGCGTTCTTCACATACTTGATGAACGGATCCTGGGTTTTTTCTGGTTTGGATCACGTAGTATTGTGGGACCACACTGAAGCAGTCAAGTAAACCTGGTTTCGCTCAATATTTTAGCGAATAATTCATGTTAGGTCTAGGTTAGGTCTGGGATTTGCTCTCATCAGGCTCATTCTTTCGCATATTTCTCATACATGTTGAACAGATACTGGGTTTTTTCTGGTTTGGATCACGTAGTAATGTGGGACCACACTGAAACAATCAATTAAACCTGATCTTGAGAAATATTTTAGAGGATAACGCATGTTAGGTCTGGGTTAGGTCTAGGATTTGCTCTCATCTGGCTCATACTTTCGCATACTTCTCATACTTCATGGCTAGATCCTGGGCTGTCTCTGGATTGTATCACGTAGTAATGTGGTACCACGCTGAAACAGTCAATTAAACCTGGTTTCGATCAATATTTTAGAGGATAACGCAAGTTAGGTCTGGGATAGGTCTAGGATTTGCCCTCATCAGGCTCTTACTTTCGCATATTTCTCATACTTCATGGCTAGATCCTGGGCTATTTCTGGATTGGATCACGTAGTAAAGTGGTACCACACTGAAACAGTCGACTAAACCTGGTTTCGATCAATATTTTAGAGGATAACGCATGTTAGGTCTAGGTTAGGCCTGGGATTTTCCCTCATCAGACTCATACTTTCGCGTTCTTCACATACTTGATGAACGGATCCTGGGTTTTTTCTGGTTTGGATCACGTAGTATTGTGGGACCACACTGAAGCAGTCAAGTAAGCCTGGTTTCGATCAATATTTTAGAGAATAACGCATGTTAGGTTTGGGTTAGGTCTAGGATTTTCACTCAACGGACTCATACTTTCGCATTCTTCACATGCTTGTTGAACGGATCCTGGGTTTTTTCTGGTTTGGATCACGTAGTAATGTGGGACCACACTGAAACAGTCAATTAAACCTGGTTTCGATCAATATTTTAGAGGATAACGCAAGTTAGGACTGGGATAGGTCTAGGATTTGCCCTCATCAGGCTCCTACTTTCGCATATTTCTCATACTTCATGGCTAGATCCTGGGCTCTTTCTGGATTGGATCACGTAGTAAAGTGGTACCACACTGAAACATTCAATGAAACCTGGTCTGGATAAATATTTTAGAGGATAACGCATCTTAGGTCTGGGTTAGGTCTAAGATTTGCCCTCGTCAGGCTCACAGTTTAGCGTTTTTCACATACTTCTAAAACAGATCCTGGGCTTTCTCTGGTTTGGATCACGAAATAGTGTGGTACCACACTGAAACAGTCCATTAAACCTGGTTTCGCTCAATATTTTAGAGGATAACGCATGTTAGGTCTAGGTTAGGTCTGGGATTTGCTCTCATCAGGCTCATTCTTTCGCATATTTCTCATACTTGATGGCTAGATCCTGGGCTTTTTCTGGATTGCATCACGTAGTAATGTAGTACCACCCTGAAACAGTTAATGAAACCTGGTTTCCATCAATATTTTAGAGGACAACGCAACTTAGGTCTGGGATAGGTCTGGGATTTGACCTCAACAGACTCATACTTTCGCATATTTCTCATACTTGATGGCTAGACCCTGGGCTTTTTCTGGATTGCATCACGTAGTAATGTGGTACCACGCTGAAACAGTCAATGAAACCTGGTTTCCATCAATATTTTAGAGGACAACGCAAGTTAGGTCTAGGTAAGGCCTGAGATTTTCACTGATCAGACTCATACTTTCGCATTCTCCACATGCTTGTTGAACGGATCCTGGGTTTTTTCTGGTTTGGATCACGTAGGAATGTGGGACCACACTGAAACAGTCAATTAAACCTGGTTTCGATCAACATTTTAGAGAATAATTCATGTTAGGTCTAGGTTAGGTCTGGGATTTGCTCTCATCAGGCTCATTCTTTCGCATATTTCTCATACTTGATGGCTAGATCCTGGGCTTTTTCTGGATTGCATCAGGTAGTAATGAAGTACAACACTGAAACAGTCAATTAAACCTGGTTTCCATCAATATCTTAGAGGACAACGCAAGTTAGGTCTGGGATATGTCTGGGATTTCCCCTCATCAGGCTCATACTTTCGCGTTTTTCACATACTTGTTGAACAGATCCTGGGTTTTTTCTGGTTTGGATCCCGTAGTAGTGTGGTACCACGCTGAAACAGTCCATTAGACCTGGTTTGGATCAATATTATAGAGGATAACGCATGTTAGGTCTAGGTTAGGCCTGGGATTTTCACTCATCAGACTCATACTTTCGCATTCTTCACATACTTGTTGAACGGATCCTGGGTTATTTCTGGTTTGTATCACGTAGCAATGTGGGACCACACTGAAACAGTCAATTAAACCAGGTTTCGATCAATATTTTAGAGATTAATTCATGTTAGGTCTATGTTAGGTCTGGGATTTGCTCTCATCAGGCTCATTCTTTCGCATATTCCTCATACATTTTGAACAGATCCTGGGTTTTTTCTGGTTTGGATCACGTAGTAATGTGGGACCACACTGAAACAATCAATTAAACCTGGTCTTGATAAATATTTTAGAGGATAACGCATGTTAGGTCTGGGTTAGGTCTAGGATTTGCCCTCATCAGGCTCATACTTTCGCATATTTCTCATACTTCAAGGCTAGATCCTGTGCTATTTCTGGATTGGATCACGTAGTAAAGTGGTACCACACTGAAACAGTCCATTAAACCTGGTTTCGCTCAATATTTTAGAGGATAACGCATGTAAGGTCTAGGTTAGGTCTGGGATTTGCTCTCATCAGGCTCATTCTTTCGCATATTTCTCATACTTGATGGCTAGATCCTGGGTTTTTTATGGTTTGGATCACGTAGTAATGTGGTACCACACTGAAACAGTCGATTAAACCTGGTTTCGATCAATATTTTAGAGGATAACGCAAGTTAGGTCTGGGATAGGTCTAGGATTTGCCCTCATCAGGCTCTTACTTTCGCATATTTCTCATACTTCATGGCTAGATCCTGGGCTATTCCTGGATTGGATCACGTAGTAAAGTGGTACCACACTGAAACATTCAATGAAACCTGGTCTGGATAAATATTTTAGAGGATAACGCATCTTAGGTCTGGGTTAGGTCTAAGATTTGCCCTCATCAGGCTCACAGGTTAGCGTTTTTCACATACTTCTTGAACAGATCCTGGGCTTTCTCTGGTTTGGATCACGAAGTAGTGTGGTACCACACTGAAACAGTCCATTAAACCTGGTTTCGCTCAATATTTTAGAGGATAACGCATGTTAGGTCTAGGTTAGGTCTGGGATTTGCTCTCATCAGGCTCATTCTTTCGCAAATTTCTCATACTTGATGGCTAGATCCTGGGCTTTTTCTGGATTGCATCACGTAGTAATGAAGTACAACACTGAAACAGTCAATTAAACCTGGTTTCGATCAATATTTTAGAGAATAATTCATGTTAGGTCTAGGTTAGGTCTGGGATTTGCTCTCATCAGGCTCATTCCTTCTCATATTTCTCATACTTGATGGCTAGATCCTGGGCTTTTTCTAGATTGCATCACGTAGTAATGTAGTACCGCACTGAAACAGTCAATGAATCCTAG
The DNA here is from genome assembly GCF_051014445.1 of Colletes latitarsis. NCBI lineage: Eukaryota > Metazoa > Arthropoda > Insecta > Hymenoptera > Colletidae > Colletes > Colletes latitarsis. Next base: position 274,432 of record NW_027488388.1, read on the forward strand.
TTTCCACCAATATCTTAGAGGACAACGCATGTTAGATCTGGGTTAGGTCTAGGATTTGCCCCCATCAGGCTCATACTTTCGCATATTTCTCATACTTCATGGCTAGATCCTGGGCTATTTCTGGATTGGATCACGTAGTAATGTGGTACCACACTGAAACAGTCAATTAAACCTGGTTTTGATCAATATTTTAGAGAATAATTCATTGTTGGTCTAGGTTAGGTCAGGGACTTGCTCCCATCAGGCTCACTCTTTCGCATATTTCTCATACTTGATGGCTAGATCTTGGGCTTTTTCTGGATTGCATCACGTAGTAATGAAGTACAACACTGAAACAGTCAATTAAACCAGGTTTCCATCAATATTTTAGAGGATAACGCATGTTAGGTCTAGGTTAGGTCTGTGATTTGCCCTCATCAGGGTCATACTTTCGCAGTTTTAACATGCATGTTGACCTGATCGAGGGTTTTTTTTGCTTTGGATCACGTAGTAAAGTGGTGCCACACTGAAACAGTCCATTAAACCTGGTTTCGATCAATATTTTAGAGGACAACGCAAGTTAGGTCTAGGAAAAGCCTGAGATTTTCACTCATCAGACTCATACTTTCGCATTCTTCACATACTTGTTGAACGGATCCTGGGTTTTTTCTGGTTTGGTTCTCGTAGTAATGTGGGACCACACTGAAACAGTCAATTAAACCAGGTTTCGATCAATATTTTAGAGATTAATTCATGTTAGGTCTATGTTAGGTCTGGGATTTGCTCTCATCAGGCTCATTCTTTCGCATATTCCTCATACATTTTGAACAGATCCTGGGTTTTTTCTGGTTTGGATCACGTAGTAATGTGGGACCACACTGAAACAATCAATTAAACCTGGTCTTGATAAATATTTTAGAGGATAACGCATGTTAGGTCTGGGTTAGGTCTAGGATTTGCCCTCATCAGGCTCATACTTTCGCATATTTCTCATACTTCAAGGCTAGATCCTGTGCTATTTCTGGATTGGATCACGTAGTAAAGTGGTACCACACTGAAACAGTCCATTAAACCTGGTTTCGCTCAATATTTTAGAGGATAACGCATGTAAGGTCTAGGTTAGGTCTGGGATTTGCTCTCATCAGGCTCATTCTTTCGCATATTTCTCATACTTGATGGCTAGATCCTGGGTTTTTTATGGTTTGGATCACGTAGTAATGTGGTACCACACTGAAACAGTCGATTAAACCTGGTTTCGATCAATATTTTAGAGGATAACGCAAGTTAGGTCTGGGATAGGTCTAGGATTTGCCCTCATCAGGCTCTTACTTTCGCATATTTCTCATACTTCATGGCTAGATCCTGGGCTATTCCTGGATTGGATCACGTAGTAAAGTGGTACCACACTGAAACATTCAATGAAACCTGGTCTGGATAAATATTTTAGAGGATAACGCATCTTAGGTCTGGGTTAGGTCTAAGATTTGCCCTCATCAGGCTCACAGGTTAGCGTTTTTCACATACTTCTTGAACAGATCCTGGGCTTTCTCTGGTTTGGATCACGAAGTAGTGTGGTACCACACTGAAACAGTCCATTAAACCTGGTTTCGCTCAATATTTTAGAGGATAACGCATGTTAGGTCTAGGTTAGGTCTGGGATTTGCTCTCATCAGGCTCATTCTTTCGCAAATTTCTCATACTTGATGGCTAGATCCTGGGCTTTTTCTGGATTGCATCACGTAGTAATGAAGTACAACACTGAAACAGTCAATTAAACCTGGTTTCGATCAATATTTTAGAGAATAATTCATGTTAGGTCTAGGTTAGGTCTGGGATTTGCTCTCATCAGGCTCATTCCTTCTCATATTTCTCATACTTGATGGCTAGATCCTGGGCTTTTTCTAGATTGCATCACGTAGTAATGTAGTACCACACTGAAACAGTCAATGAAACCTAGTTTCCATCAATATCTTAGAGGACAACGCATGTTAGATCTGGGTTAGGTCTAGGATTTGCCCCCGTCAGGCTCATACTTTCGCATATTTCTCATACTTCATGGCTAGATCCTGGGCTATTTCTGGATTGGATCACGTAGTAATGTGGTACCACACTGAAACAGTCAATTAAACCTGGTTTTGATCAATATTTTAGAGGACAACGCATGTTAGATCTGGGTTAGGTCTAGGATTTGCCCCCGTCAGGCTCATACTTTCGCATATTTCTCATACTTCATGGCTAGATCCTGGGCTATTTCTGGATTGCATCACGTAGTAATGAAGTACAACACTGAAACAGTCAATTAAACCTGGTTTCGATCAATATTTTAGAGAATAATTCATGTTAGGTCTAGGTTAGGTCTGGGATTTGCTCTCATCAGGCTCATTCCTTCTCATATTTCTCATACTTGATGGCTAGATCCTGGGCTTTTTCTAGATTGCATCACGTAGTAATGTAGTACCGCACTGAAACAGTCAATGAATCCTAGTTTCCACCAATATCTTAGAGGACAACGCATGTTAGATCTGGGTTAGGTCTAGGATTTGCCCCCATCAGGCTCATACTTTCGCATATTTCTCATACTTCATGGCTAGATCCTGGGCTATTTCTGGATTGGATCACGTAGTAATGTGGTACCACACTGAAACAGTCAATTAAACCTGGTTTTGATCAATATTTTAGAGAATAATTCATTGTTGGTCTAGGTTAGGTCAGGGACTTGCTCCCATCAGGCTCACTCTTTCGCATATTTCTCATACTTGATGGCTAGATCTTGGGCTTTTTCTGGATTGCATCACGTAGTAATGAAGTACAACACTGAAACAGTCAATTAAACCAGGTTTCCATCAATATTTTAGAGGATAACGCATGTTAGGTCTAGGTTAGGTCTGTGATTTGCCCTCATCAGGGTCATACTTTCGCAGTTTTAACATGCATGTTGACCTGATCGAGGGTTTTTTTTGCTTTGGATCACGTAGTAAAGTGGTGCCACACTGAAACAGTCCATTAAACCTGGTTTCGATCAATATTTTAGAGGACAACGCAAGTTAGGTCTAGGAAAAGCCTGAGATTTTCACTGATCAGACTCATACTTTCGCATTCTTCACATACTTGTTGAACGGATCCTGGGTTTTTTCTGGTTTGGTTCTCGTAGTAATGTGGTACCACACTGAAACAGTCAATTAAACCCGGTTTCGATCAATATTTTAGAGGATAACGCATGTTAGGTTTGGGTTAGGTCTAAGATTTGCCCTCATCAGGCTCATACTTTCGCATATTTCTCATACTTCATGGCTAGATCCTGGGCTGTTTCTGGATTGTATCAGGTAGTAATGTGGTACCACACTGAAACAGTCGATTAAACCTGGTTTCGATCAATATTTTAGAGGATAACGCAAGTTAGGTCTGGGATAGGTCTGGGATTTGACCTCGTCAGACTCATACTTTCGCATTCTTCACATACTTGTTGAACGGATCCTGGGTTTTTTCTGGTTTGGTTCTCGTAGTAATGTGGGACCACACTGAAACAGTCAATTAAATCTGGTTTTGATCAATATTTTAGAGAATAATTCATGTTAGGTCTAGGTTAGGCCTAGGATTTTCACTCATCAGACTCATACTTTCGCATTCTTCACATACTTGTTGAACGGACCCTGGGTTTTTTCTGGTTTGGATCACGTAGTAATGTGGGACCACACTGAAACAGTCAATTAAACCTGGTTTCGATCAATATTTTAGAGAATAATTCATGTTAGGTCTAGGTTAGGTCTGGGATTTGCTCTCATCAGGCTCATTCCTTCTCATATTTCTCATACTTGATGGCTAGATCCTGGGCTTTTTCTAGATTGCATCACGTAGTAATGTAGTACCACACTGAAACAGTCAATGAAACCTAGTTTCCATCAATATCTTAGAGGACAACGCATGTTAGATCTGGGTTAGGTCTAGGATTTGCCCCCGTCAGGCTCATACTTTCGCATATTTCTCATACTTCATGGCTAGATCCTGGGCTATTTCTGGATTGGATCACGTAGTAATGTGGTACCACACTGAAACAGTCAATTAAACCTGGTTTTGATCAATATTTTAGAGAATAATTCATTGTAGGTCTAGGTTAGGTCAGTGATTTGCTCCCATCAGGCTCACTCTTTCGCATATTTCTCATACTTTATGGCTAGATCTTGGGCTTTTTCTGGATTGCATCACGTAGTAATGAAGTACAACACTGAAACAGTCAATTAAACCAGGTTTCCATCAATATTTTAGAGGATAACGCATGTTAGGTCTAGGTTAGGTCTGTGATTTGCCCTCATCAGGGTCATACTTTCGCAGTTTTAACATGCATGTTGACCTGATCGAGGGTTTTTTTTGCTTTGGATCACGTAGTAAAGTGGTGCCTCACTGAAACAGTCCATTAAACCTGGTTTCGATCAATATTTTAGAGGACAACGCAAGTTAGGTCTAGGAAAAGCCTGAGATTTTCACTGATCAGACTCATACTTTCGCATTCTTCACATACTTGTTGAACGGATCCTGGGTTTTTTCTGGTTTGGTTCTCGTAGTAATGTGGTACCACACTGAAACAGTCAATTAAACCTGGTTTCGATCAATATTTTAGAGAATAATTCATGTTAGGTCTAGGTTAGGCCTGGGATTTTCTCTCATCAGACTCATACTTTCGCATATTTCTCATACTTCATGGCTAGATCCTGGGCTATTTCTGGATTGGATCACGTAGTAATGTGGTACCACACTGAAACATTCAATTAAACCTGGTCTTGATAAATATTTTAGAGGACAACGCATTTTAGGTCTAGGTTAGGCCTGGGATTTGCCCTCATTAGGGACATACTTTCGCAGTTTTAACATACATGTTGACCTGATCGAGGGTTTTTTCTGCTTTGGATCACGTAGTAAAGTGGTGCCACACTGAAACAGTCCATTAAACCTGGTTTGGATCAATGTTTTAGAGGATAACGCATGTTAGGTCTAGGTTAGCCCTGGGGTTTTCACTCATCAGACTCATACTTTCGCATTCTTCACATACTTGTTGAACTGATCCTGGGTTTTTTCTGGTTTGGTTCACGTAGTAATGTGGTAGCACACTGAAACATTCAATTAAACCTGGTCTTGATAAATATTTTAGAGGATAACGCATGTTAGGTTTGGGTTAGGTCTAGGATTTGCCCCCGTCGGCGTGTCGTTGGTTTGTTATGCCGACGACACCCTGGTGATAGCCGGCGGGGATACGTGGTGGAGGGCCGTGGCCCTCGCGGAGGAAGGGACGGCACGAGTCGTCGCCGAGGTAGAGCGTCTGGGGTTGCGCGTGGCACCCCAAAAGACCGAGGCCATCTGGCTGTGTAACGTCAGTGGTCGATGGGTGCCGCGCCAGGCGTCTCTACGGGTGGGTGGAGCCCAAGTCGGGGTGGGGCGCCGGATGAAGTACCTGGGCCTCACCCTCGACAGCTACTGGCGGTTCGGGCATCATTTGGAAGGGTTGGGTCCCCGTATTGAAAGGGCAGCGGCCGCGTTAGGTCGCATAATGCCCAATCTCGGGGGACCCAACATGGCGGCACGGCGGCTGTATTTGGGAGTCGTCCGGTCCATGGCGCTTTATGGCGCGCCTATATGGGCCGGCGGTCTGATGGCCAATCGGCGGGGTGCATTTGTACTCCGTCGGTTACAGAGGTTGGTCGCCAACAGAGTCGTGCGGGGTTATCGCACGATCTCCTACACAGCCGCCACCTTGCTGGCGGGTTCCGCACCGTTTCACCTGCTGGCGAAAATGGACGCAGAGGTCTATCAAAACCTCTGCGACCTTCGCCAGCGGGGTGTGGACCCGCACGGCGAGGAGGCCGCCAGGGCCCGAAGCCAGGCGCGGCGACGCGTCTATAGTCGGTGGCTGGTCTGGTTATCCAAGCCAGACCAGCGGGATGATCGCGTCGCCGCGGCGGTCCGCCCAGAGTTTTATGCCTGGGTGGGCCGTAGCTGGGGTACGCCCACCTACCGCCTGACACAGGTACTGACCGGACACGGTTGCTTCGGTCAGTACCTGCATCGGATAGGGCGGGAGGCGACGGCTGCGTGCCATCATTGCAGGGGAAGGGAGGACACCGCGCAGCACACGCTGCAGTTTTGCCCGGCGTGGGCAGCGCAGCGCGGTGTCCTTATTAGAGCGATTGGAGCGGACCTCTCGCTGCCGGCCGTCATTCGTGCGATGGTCGGCAGTAAGGAGGCGTGGGCGGCCATGGCCTTGTTTTGTGAAGAGGTCATGGCCGCGAAGGAGGACGCCGAAAGGGCGCGAGAGGAGGTGGGGGGCAGGCGGCGACGCCGACCGTAAGACCCTCCACCGCTCCCCGTGGCAGGGGGAGCGCGAAGGGGTCGGTGATGGTGTTTGTGGTGCGAGGTGAGGGACTTTATCCCCTCATTCCCCCTCGCACCCAGCCTATCACCGGACCGGGGGCCCGTGGTAGGGGCCCCGTCTAGCGGGGGCGGCAGTGTTAGCCGGCCCCGCAGCCGTGGTCGCGATCGGGTGGGGGCCCGGTCGCGGCTAGTAGCAACGGCGCGATTGGGGGCGACGTCGCGTGTGACCGCGCGGCGTCGCCGGGGGGCAATCAGTTTAGTTTGCCCCCCATTGGGGGAGGAGGATCGCTTCTCCTCCCCCGGGAAGGGCCCGTAGTAGGGTGTTGCGCCAACGGGGAGAGTCACGGTAGTATCGCTAGTTTGGTTCCCGTGACTCTCCCCAGATAAAGGGCGCAGGCGGTCACCGTGGTGTTTTAGCCGGTAAGAGTCCGGCACTACCCCGGCCTCCCCCCCAGGGAGCCGGGGTGTCCATGAGGATTTCACCACGTTAAAAAAAAAAAAAAAAAAAGGTCTAGGATTTGCCCTCATCAGGCTCATACTTTCGCATATTTCTCATACTTCATGGCTAGATCCTGGGCTGTTTCTGGCTTGTATCAGGTAGTAATGTGGTACCACGCTGAAACAGTCAATTAAACCTGGCTTCGATCAATATTTTAGAGGATAACGCAAGTTAGGTCTGGGATAGGTCTGGGATTCGCCCTAATCAGGCTCATACTTTCGCGTTTTTCACATACTTGTTGAACTGATCCCGGGTTTTTTCTGGTTTGGATCAGGTAGTAATGTGGTACCACACTGAAACAGTCGATTAAACCTGGTTTCGATCAATATTTTAGAGGATAACGCAAGTTAGGTCTGGGATAGGTCTGGGATTTGACCTCGTCAGACTCATACTTTCGCACCCTTCACATACTCGTTGAACAGATCCTGGGTTATTTTCTGGTTTGGATCACATAGTAATATGGTACCACACTGAAACAGTCGATTAAACCAGGTTTCGATCAATATTTTTGAGGATAACGCATGTTAGGTCTAGATTAGGCCTGGGATTTTCACTCATCAGACTCATACTTTCGCATTCTTCACATACTTGTTGAACGGACCCTGGGTTTTTTCTGGTTTGGATCACGTAGTAATGTGGGACCACACTCAAACAGTCAATTAAATCTGGTTTTGATCAATATTTTAGAGAATAATTCATGTTAGGTCTAGGTTAGGCCTAGGATTTTCACTCATCAGACTCACACTTTCGCATTCTTTACATACTTCTTGAACGGATCCTGGGTTTTTTCCGGTTTGGATCACGTAGTAATGTGGGACCACACTGAAACAGTCAATTAAACCTGGTTTCGACGAATATTTTAGAGAATAATTCATGTTAGGTCTAGGTTAGGTCTGGGATTTGCTCTTATCAGGCTCATTCTTTCGCATATTTCTCATACTTGATGGCTAGATCCTGGGCTTTTTCTGGATTGCATAACGTAGTAAAGAAGTACAACACTGAAATAGTCAATTAAACCTGGTTTCCATCAATATTTTAGAGGACAACGCATGTTAGGTCTAGGTTAGGCCTGGGATTTGCCCTCATCAGGGTCATACTTTCGCAGTTTTAACATACATGTTGACCTGATCGAGGGTTTTTTCTGCTTTGGATCACGTAGTAATGTGGGACCACACTGAAAAAGTCAATTAAACCTGGTATCGATCAATATTTTAGAGAATAATTCATGTTAAGTCTAGGTTAGGTCTCGGATTTGCTCTTATCAGGCTCATTCTTTCGCATATTTCTCATACTTCATGGCTAGATCCTGGGCTTTTTCTGGATCGCATCACGTAGTAATGAAGTACAACACTGAAACAGTCAATTAAACCAGGTTTCCATCAATATTTTAGAGGATAACGCATGTTAGGTCTAGGTTAGGTCTGGGATTTTCACTCATCAGACTCATACTTTCGCATTTTTCACATACTTGTTGAACAGATCCTGGGTTTTTTCTGGTTTGGATCACGTAGTAGTTTGGTACCACACTGAAACAGTCCATTATACCTGGTTTGGATCAATATATTAGAGGATAACGGATGTTAGGTCTAGGTTAGGTCTGGGATTTTCACTCATCAGACTCATACTTTCGCAGTCTTCACATACCTGTTGAACGGATCCTGGGTTTTTTCTGGTTTGCATCACGTAGTAATGTGGTACCACACTGAAACAGTCAATTAAACCTGGTTTCGATCAATATTTTAGAGAATAATTCATGTTAGGTCTAGGTTAGGCCTAGGATTTGCTCTCATCAGGCTCATTCTTTCGCATATTTCTCATACTTGATGGCTAGATCCTGGGTTTTTTCTGGTTTGGATCACGTAGTAATGTGGTACCACACTGAAACAGTCGATTAAACCTGGTTTCGATCAATATTTTAGAGGATAACGCATGTTATGTCTAGGTTAGGCCTGGGATTTTCCCTCATCAGACTCATACTTTCGCATTCTTCACATACTTGTTGAACGGATTCTGGGTTTTTTCTGGTTTGGATCACGTAGTAATGTGGGACCACACTGAAACAGTCAATTAAACCTGGTTTCGATCAATATTGTAGAGAATAATTCATGTTAGGTCTAGTTTAGGTCTGAGATTTGCTCTCATCAGGCTCATTCTTTCGCATATTTCTCATACTTCATGGCTAGATCCTGGGCTTTTTCTGGATTGCATCACGTAGTAATGTAGTACCACACTGAAACAGTCAATGAAACCTGGTTTCCATCAATATTTTAGAGGACAACGGAAGTTAGGTCTAGGTAAGGCCTGAGATTTTCACTGATCAGACTCATACTTTCGCATTCTTCACATACTTGTTGAACGGATCCTGGGTTTTTTCTGGTTTTGATCACGTAGTAATGAGGTACCACAATGAAACATTCAATTAAACCTGGTCTTGATAAAAATTTTACAGAATAACGCATGTTAGGTCTGGGTTAGGTCTAGGATTTGCACTCATCAGGCTCATACTTTCGCATATTTCTCATACTTCATGGCTAGATCCTGGGCTATTTCTGGATTGGATCACGTAGTAATGTGGTACCACACTGAAACAGTCAATTAAACCTGGTTTCGACGAATATTTTAGAGAATAATTCATGTTAGGTCTAGGTTAGGTCTGGGATTTGCTCTCATCAGGCTCATTCTTTCGCATATTTTTCATACATGTAGAACAGATCCTGGGTTTTTTCTGTTTTGGACCACGTAGTAATGAAGTACAACACTGAAACAGTCAATTAAACCTGGTTTCCATCAATATTTTACAGAATAACGCATGTTAGGTCTGGGTTAGGTCTAGGATTTGCCCTCATCAGGCTCATTCTTTCGCATATTTCTCATACTTCATGGCTAGATCCTGGGCTGTTTCTGGATTGCATCACGTAGTAATGAAGTACAACACTGAAACAGTCAATTAAACCTGGTTTCGATCAATATTTTAGAGAATAATTCATGTTAGGTCTAGGTTAGGTCTGGGATTTGCTCTCATCAGGCTCATTCTTTCGCATATTTCTCATACTTGATGGCTAGATCCTGGGCTTTTTCTGGATTGCATCACGTAGTGATGAAGTACAACACTGAAACAGTCAATTAAACCTGGTTTCGATCAATATTTTAGAGAATAATTCATGTTAGGTTTGGGTTAGGTCTAGGATTTGCCCTCATCAGGCTCATACTTTCGCATATTTCTCATACTTCATGGCAAGATCCTGGGCTGTTTCTGGATTGTATCACGTAGGAATGTGGTACCACGCTGAAACAGTCGATTAAACCTGGTTTCGATCAATATTTTAGAGGATAACGCATGTTATGTCTAGGTTAGGCCTGGGATTTTCCCTCATCAGACTCATACTTTCGCATTCTTCACATACTTGTTGAACGGATCCTGGGTTTTTTCTGGTTTGGATCACGTAGTAATGTGGGACCACACTGAAGCAGTCGAGTAAACCTGGTTTCGATCAATATTTTAGAGAATAGTTCATGTTAGGTCTAGGTTAGGTCTGGGATTTGCTCTCATCAGGCTCATCCTTTCGCATATTTCTCATACTTGATGGCTAGATCCTGGGCTTTTTCTGGATTGCATCACGTAGTAATGAAGTACAACACTGAAACAGTCAATTAAACCTGGTTTCGATCAATATTTTAGAGAATAATTCATGTTAGGTCTAGGTTAGGTCTGGGATTTGCTCTCATCAGGCTCATTCTTTCCCATATTTCTCATACTTGATGGCTAGATCCTGGGCTTTTTCTGGATTGCGTCACGTAGTAATGTAGTACCACACTGAAACAGTCCATTAAACCTGGTTTCGATCAATATTTTAGAGGACAACGCTAGTTAGGTCTAGGTAAAGCCTGAGATTTTCACTGATCAGACTCATACTTTCGCATTCTTCACATACTTGTTGAACGGATCCTGGGTTTTTTCTGGTTTGGTTCTCGTAGTAATGTGGTACCACACTGAAATAGTCAATTAAACCTGGTTTCGATCAATATTTTAGAGAATAATTCATGTTAGGCCTAGGTTAGGCCTGGGATTTTCACTCATCAGACTCATACTTTCGCATATTTCTCATACTTCATGACTAGATCCTGGGCTATTTCTGGATTGGATCACGTAGTAATGTGGTACCACACTGAAACATTCAATTAAACCTGGTCTTGATAAATATTTTAGAGGACAACGCATGTTAGGTCTAGGTTAGGCCTGGCATTTGCCCTCATCAGGGACATACTTTCGCAGTTTTAACATACATGTTGACCTGATCGAGGGTTTTTTCTGCTCTGGATCACGTAGTAAAGTGGTACCACACTGAAACATTCAATTAAACCTGGTCTTGATAAATATTTTAGAGGATAACGCATGTTAGGTTTGGGTTAGGTCTAGGATTTGCCCTCAGCAGGCTCATACTTTCGCATATTTCTCATACTTCATGGCTAGATCCTGGGCTGTTTCTGGATTGTATCAGGTAGTAATGTGGTACCACGCTGAAACAGTCAATTAAACCTGGCTTCGACCAATATTTTAGAGGATAACGCAAGTTAGGTCTGGGATAGGTCTGGGATTCGCCCTAATCAGGCTCATACTTTCGCGTTTTTCACATACTTGTTGAACTGATCCTGGGTTTTTTCTGTTTTGGACCACGTAGTAATGAAGTACAACACTGAAACAGTCAATTAAACCTGGTTTCCATCAATATTTTACAGAATAACGCATGTTAGGTCTGGGTTAGGTCTAGGATTTGCCCTCATCAGGCTCATTCTTTCGCATATTTCTCATACTTCATGGCTAGATCCTGGGCTGTTTCTGGATTGCATCACGTAGTAATGAAGTACAACACTGAAACAGTCAATTAAACCTGGTTTCGATCAATATTTTAGAGAATAATTCATGTTAGGTCTAGGTTAGGTCTGGGATTTGCTCTCATCAGGCTCATTCTTTCGCATATTTCTCATACTTGATGGCTAGATCCTGGGCTTTTTCTGGATTGCATCACGTAGTGATGAAGTACAACACTGAAACAGTCAATTAAACCTGGTTTCGATCAATATTTTAGAGAATAATTCATGTTAGGTTTGGGTTAGGTCTAGGATTTGCCCTCATCAGGCTCATACTTTCGCATATTTCTCATACTTCATGGCAAGATCCTGGGCTGTTTCTGGATTGTATCACGTAGGAATGTGGTACCACGCTGAAACAGTCGATTAAACCTGGTTTCGATCAATATTTTAGAGGATAACGCAAGTTAAGTCTGGGATAGGTCTGGGATTTGACCTCATCAGACTCATACTTTCGCATTCTTCACATACTTGTTGAACGGATCCTGGGTTTTTTCTGGTTTGGATCACGTAGTAATGTGGGACCACACTGAAACAGTCGACTAAACCTGGTTTCTATCAATATTTTAGAGGATAACGCATGTTATGTCTAGGTTAGGCCTGGGATTTTCCCTCATCAGACTCATACTTTCGCATTCTTCACATACTTGTTGAACGGATCCTGGGTTTTTTCTGGTTTGGATCACGTAGTAATGTGGGACCACACTGAAGCAGTCGAGTAAACCTGGTTTCGATCAATATTTTAGAGAATAGTTCATGTTAGGTCTAGGTTAGGTCTGGGATTTGCTCTCATCAGGCTCATCCTTTCGCATATTTCTCATACTTGATGGCTAGATCCTGGGCTTTTTCTGGATTGCATCACGTAGTAATGAAGTACAACACTGAAACAGTCCATTAAACCTGGTTTCGATCAATATTTTAGAGGACAACGCTAGTTAGGTCTAGGTAAAGCCTGAGATTTTCACTGATCAGACTCATACTTTCGCATTCTTCACATACTTGTTGAACGGATCCTGGGTTTTTTCTGGTTTGGTTCTCGTAGTAATGTGGTACCACACTGAAATAGTCCATTAAACCTGGTTTCGATCAATATTTTAGAGGACAACGCTAGTTAGGTCTAGGTAAAGCCTGAGATTTTCACTGATCAGACTCATACTTTCGCATTCTTCACATACTTGTTGAACGGATCCTGGGTTTTTTCTGGTTTGGTTCTCGTAGTAATGTGGTACCACACTGAAATAGTCAATTAAACCTGGTTTCGATCAATATTTTAGAGAATAATTCATGTTAGGCCTAGGTTAGGCCTGGGATTTTCACTCATCAGACTCATACTTTCGCATATTTCTCATACTTCATGACTAGATCCTGGGCTATTTCTGGATTGGATCACGTAGTAATGTGGTACCACACTGAAACATTCAATTAAACCTGGTCTTGGTAAATATTTTAGAGGACAACGCATGTTAGGTCTAGGTTAGGCCTGGGATTTGCCCTCATCAGGGACATACTTTCGCAGTTTTAACATACATGTTGACCTGATCGAGGGTTTTTTCTGCTCTGGATCACGTAGTAAAGTGGTACCACACTGAAACATTCAATTAAACCTGGTCTTGATAAATATTTTAGAGGATAACGCATGTTAGGTTTGGGTTAGGTCTAGGATTTGCCCTCAGCAGGCTCATACTTTCGCATATTTCTCATACTTCATGGCTAGATCCTGGGCTGTTTCTGGATTGTATCAGGTAGTAATGTGGTACCACGCTGAAACAGTCAATTAAACCTGGCTTCGACCAATATTTTAGAGGATAACGCAAGTTAGGTCTGGGATAGGTCTGGGATTCGCCCTAATCAGGCTCATACTTTCGCGTTTTTCACATACTTGTTGAACTGATCCCGGGTTTTTTCTGGTTTGGATCAGGTAGTAATGTGGTACCACACTGAAACAGTCGATTAAACCTGGTTTCGATCAATATTTTAGAGGATAGCGCAAGTTAGGTCTGGGATAGGTCTGGGATTTGACCTCGTCAGACTCATACTTTCGCACCCTTTACATACTCGTTGAACAGATCCTGGGTTATTTTCTGGTTTGGATCACATAGTAATATGGTACCACACTGAAACAGTCGATTAAACCTGGTTTCGATCAATATTTTAGAGGATAGCGCATGTTAGGTCTGGGATAGGTCTGGGATTTGACCTCGTCAGACTCATACTTCCGCACCCTTTACATACTCGTTGAACAGATCCTGGGTTATTTTCTGGTTTGGATCACATAGTAATATGGTACCACACTGAAACAGTCGATTAAACCAGGTTTCGATCAATATTTTTGAGGATAACGCATGTTAGGTCTAGATTAGGCCTGGGATTTTCACTCATCAGACTCATACTTTCGCATTCTTCACATACTTGTTGAACGGACCCTGGGTTTTTTCTGGTTTGGATCACGTAGTAATGTGGGACCACACTGAAACCGTCAATTAAATCTGGTTTTGATCAATATTTTAGAGAATAATTCATGTTAGGTCTAGGTTAGGCCTAGGATTTTCACTCATCAGACTCATACTTTCGCATTCTCCACATACTTGTTGAACGGATCCTGGGTTTTTTCCGGTTTGGATCACGTAGTAATGTGGGACCACACTGAAACAGTCAATTAAACCTGGTTTCGATCAATATTTTAGAGAATAATTCACGTTTGGTCTAGGTTAGGTCTGGGATTTGCTCTCATCAGGCTCATTCTTTCGCATATTTCTCATACATGTAGAACAGATCCTGGGTTTTTTCTGTTTTGGATCACGTAGTAATGTGGGACCACACTGAAACAATCAATTAAACATGGTCTTGATAAATATTTTAGAGGATAACGCATGTTAGGCCTGGGTTAGGTCTAGGATTTGCCCTCATCAGGCTCATACTTTCGCATATTGCTCATACTTCATGGCTAGATCCTGGGCTGTTTCTGGATTGTATCACGTAGTAATGTGGTACCACGCTGAAACAGTCGATTAAACCTGGTTTCGATCAATATTTTAGAGGATAACGCATGTTATGTCTAGGTTAGGCCTGGGATTTTCCCTCATCAGTCTCATACTTTCGCATTCTTCACATACTTGTTGAACGGATTCTGGGTTTTTTTCTGGTTTGGATCACGTAGTAATGTGGGACCACACTGAAACAGTCAATTAAACCTGGTTTCGATCAATATTGTAGAGAATAATTCATGTTAGGTCTAGGTTAGGTCTGAGATTTGCTCTCATCAGGCTCATTCTTTCGCATATTTCTCATACTTCATGGCTAGATCCTGGGCTTTTTCTGGATTGCATCACGTAGTAATGTAGTACCACACTGAAACAGTCAATGAAACCTGGTTTCCATCAATATTTTAGAGGACAACGCATGTTAGGTCTGGGTTAGGTCTAGGATTTGCCCCCATCAGGCTCATACTTTCGCATATTTCTCATACTTCATGGCTATATCCTGGGCTATTTCTGGATTGGATCACGTAGTAATGTGGTACCACACTGAAACAGTCAATTAAACCTGGTTTTGATCAATATTTTAGAGAATAATTCATTGTAGGTCTAGGTTAGGTCAGGGATTTGCTCCCATCAGGCTCACTCTTTCGCATATTTCTCATACTTGATGGCTAGATCTTGGGCTTTTTCTGAATTGCATCACGTAGTAATGAAGTACAACACTGAAACAGTCAATTAAACAAGGTTTCGATCAATATTTTTGAGGATAACGCATGTTAGGTCTTGGTTAGGCCTGGGATTTTCACTCATCAGACTCATACTTTCGCATTCTTCACATACTTGTTGAACGGACCCTGGGTTTTTTCTGGTTTGGATCACGTAGTAATGTGGGACCATACTGAAACAGTCAATTAAACCTGGTTTCGATCAATATTTTACAGAATAATTCATGTTAGGTCTAGGTTAGGCCTGGGATTTTCACTCATCCGACTCATACTTTCGCATTCTTCACATACTTGTCGAACGGATCCTGGGTTTTTTCCGGTTTGGATCACGTAGTAATGTGGGACCACACTGAAACAGTCAATTAAACCTGGTTTCGATCAATATTTTAGAGAATAATTCATGTCAGGTCTAGGTTAGGTCTGGGATTTGCTCTCATCAGGCTCATTCTTTCGCATATTTCTCATACATGTAGAACAGATCCTGGGTTTCTTCTGTTTTGGATCACGTAGTAATGTGGGACCACACTGAAACAATCAATTAAACCTGGTCTTGATAAATATTTTAGAGGATAACGCATGTTAGGTCTGGGTTAGGTCTAGGATTTGCCCTCATCAGGCTCATACTTTCGCATATTGCTCATACTTCATTGCTAGATCCTGGGCTGTTTCTGCTTTGGATCACGTAGTAAAGTGGTGCCACACTGAAACAGTCCATTAAACCTGGTTTGGATCAATATTTTAGAGGATAACGCATGTTAGGTCTGGGTTAGGTCTAGGATTTGCCCTCATCAGGCTCATACTTTCGCATATTGCTGATACTTCATGGCTAGATCCTGGGCTGTTTCTGGATTGTATCACGTTGTAATGTGGTACCACGCTGAAACAGTCAATTAAACCTGGTTTCGATCAATATTTTAGAGGATAACGCAAGTTTCGTCTGGGATAGGTCTGGGATTTGCCCTCATCAGGCTCATACTTTCGCGTTTTTCACATACTTGTTGAACGGATTCTGGGTTTTTTCTGGTTTGGATCACGTAGTAATGTGGGACCACACTGAAACAGTCAATTAAACCTGGTTTCGATCAATATTGTAGAGAATAATTCATGTTAGGTCTAGGTTAGGTCTGAGATTTGCTCTCATCAGGCTCATTCTTTCGCATATTTCTCATACTTCATGGCTAGATCCTGGGCTTTTTCTGGATTGCATCACGTAGTAATGTAGTACCACACTGAAACAGTCAATGAAACCTGGTTTCCATCAATATTTTAGAGGACAACGCATGTTAGGTCTGGGTTAGGTCTAGGATTTGCCCCCATCAGGCTCGTACTTTCGCATATTTCTCATACTTCATGGCTATATCCTGGGCTATTTCTGGATTGGATCACGTAGTAATGTGGTACCACACTGAAACAGTCAATTAAACCTGGTTTTGATCAATATTTTAGAGAATAATTCATTGTAGGTCTAGGTTAGGTCAGGGATTTGCTCCCATCAGGCTCACTCTTTCGCATATTTCTCATACTTGATGGCTAGATCTTGGGCTTTTTCTGAATTGCATCACGTAGTAATGAAGTACAACACTGAAACAGTCAATTAAACAAGGTTTCGATCAATATTTTTGAGGATAACGCATGTTAGGTCTTGGTTAGGCCTGGGATTTTCACTCATCAGACTCATACTTTCGCATTCTTCACATACTTGTTGAACGGACCCTGGGTTTTTTCTGGTTTGGATCACGTAGTAATGTGGGACCATACTGAAACAGTCAATTAAACCTGGTTTCGATCAATATTTTACAGAATAATTCATGTTAGGTCTAGGTTAGGCCTGGGATTTTCACTCATCCGACTCATACTTTCGCATTCTTCACATACTTGTCGAACGGATCCTGGGTTTTTTCCGGTTTGGATCACGTAGTAATGTGGGACCACACTGAAACAGTCAATTAAACCTGGTCTTGATAAATATTTTAGAGGATAACGCATGTTAGGTTTGGGTTAGGTCTAGGATTTGCCCTCATCAGGCTCATACTTTCGCATATTGCTCATACTTCATGGCTAGATCCTGGGCTGTTTCTGCTTTGGATCACGTAGTAAAGTGGTGCCACACTGAAACAGTCCATTAAACCTGGTTTGGATCAATATTTTAGAGGATAACGCATGTTAGGTCTGGGTTAGGTCTAGGATTTGCCCTCATCAGGCTCATACTTTCGCATATTGCTGATACTTCATGGCTAGATCCTGGGCTGTTTCTGGATTGTATCACGTTGTAATGTGGTACCACGCTGAAACAGTCAATTAAACCTGGTTTCGATCAATATTTTAGAGGATAACGCAAGTTTCGTCTGGGATAGGTCTGGGATTTGCCCTCATCAGGCTCATACTTTCGCGTTTTTCACATACTTGTTGAACAGATCCTGGGTTTTTTCTGGTTTGTGTCACGTAGTAATGTGGTACGACACTGAAACATTCAATTAAACCTGGTCTTGATAAATATTTTAGAGGATAACGCATGTTAGGTTTGGGTTAGGTCTAGGATTTGCCCTCATCAGGCTCATTCTTTCGCATATTACTCATACTTGATGGCTAGATCCTGGGCTTTTTCTGGATTGGATCACGTAGTAATGTGGGACCACACTGAAACAATCAATTAAACCTGGTCTTGATAAATATTTTAGAGGATACCGCATGTTAGGTCTGGGATAGGTCTGGGATTTGCCCTAATCAGACTCATACTTTCGCACACTTCACATACTCGTTGAACTGATCCTGGGTTATTTTCTGGTTTGGATCACATAGTAATGTGGTACCACACTGAAACAGTCGATTAATCCAGGTTTCGATCAATATTTTTGAGGATAACGCATGTTAGGTCTGGGTTAGGTCTGGGATTTGCTCTCATCAGGCTCATTCATTCGCATATTTCTCATACTTGATGGCTAGACACTGGGCTTTTTCTGGATCGCATCACCTAGTAATGAAGTACAACACTGAAACAGTCAATTAAACCAGGTTTCCATCAATATTTTAGAGGATAACGCATGTTAGGTCTAGGTTAGGTCTGTGATTTGCCCTCATCAGGGTCATACTTTCGCAGTTTTAACATGCACGTTGACCTGATCGAGGGTTTTTTTTGCTTTGGATCACGTAGTAAAGTGGTACCACACTAAAACAGTCGATTAAACCTGGTTTCGATCAATATTTTAGAGGATAACGCATGTTAGGTCTGGGATAGGTCTGGGATCAGCCCCCATCAGGGTCATACTGTCGCACACTTGACATACTCGTTGATCAGATCCTGGGTTTTTTTCTGGTTTGGATCACGTAGTAATGTGGTACCACACTGAAACAGTCTATTACACCTGGTTTCGATCAATATTTTAGAGAATAATTCATGTTAGATCTAGGTTAGGTCTGGGATTTGCTCTCATCAGGCTCATTCTTTCGCATATTTCTCATACATGTAGAACAGATCCTGGGTTTTTTCTGTTTTGGGTCACGTAGTAATGTGGGACCACACTGAAACAATCAATTAAACCTGGTCTTGATAAATATTTTAGAGGATAACGCATGTTAGGCCTGGGTTAGGTCTAGGATTTGCCCTCATCAGGCTCATACTTTCGCATATTGCTCATACTTCATGGCTAGATCCTGGGCTGTTTCTGGATTGTATCACGTAGTAATGTGGTACCACGCTGAAACAGTCAATTAAACCTGGTTTCGATCAATATTTTAGAGGATAACGCAAGTTAGGTCTGGGATAGGTCTAGGATTTGCCCTCATCAGGCTCATACTTTCGCATATTTCTCATACCTCATGGCTAGATCCTGGGCTGTTTCTGGATTGTATCACGTAGTAATGTGGCACCACAGTGAAATAATCAATTATACCTGGTCTTGATAAATATGTTAGAGGATAACGCATGTTAGGTCTGGGTTAGGTCTAGGATTTGCCCTCATCAGCCTCATACTTTCGCATATTGCTCATACTTCATGGCTAGATCCTGGGATGTTTCTGGATTGTATCACGTAGTAATGTGGTACCACGCTGAAACAGTCAATTAAACCTGGTTTCGATCAATATTTTAGAGGATAACGCAAGTTACGTCTGGGATAGGTCTGGGATTTGCCCACATCAGGCTCATACTTTCGCGTTTTTCACATACTTGTTGAACAGATCCTGGGTTTTTTCTGATTTGGGTCACGTAGTAATGTGGTACCACACTGAAACATTCAATTAAACCTGGTCTTGATAAATATTTTAGAGGATAACGCATGTTAGGTCTGGGTTAGGTCTAGGATTTGCCATCATCAGGCTCATACTTTCGCATATTTCTCATACTTGATGGCTAGATCCTGGGCTTTTTATGGATTGCATCGCGTTGTAATGAAGTACAACACTGGAACAGTCAATTAAACCTGGTTTCGATCAATATTTTAGAGAATAATACATGTTAGGTCTAGGTTAGGTCTGGGATTTGCTCTCATCAGGCTCATTCTTTCGCATATTTCTCATACTTGGTGGCTAGATCCTGGGCTTTTTCTGGATCGCATCACGTAGTATTGAAGTACAACACTGAAACAGTCAATTAAACCTGGTTTCCATCAATATCTTAGAGGACAACGCAAGTTAGATCTGGGATGGGTCTGGGACTTGCCCTCATCAGGCTCATACTTTCGCGTTTTTCACATACTTGTTGAACAGATCCTGGGTTTTTTCTGGTGTGGATCACGTAGTAGTGTGGTACCACACTGAAACAGTCCATTAAACCTGGTTTCGATCAATATTTTAGAGGATAACGCAAGCTAGGTCTGGGATAGGTCTGGGATTCGCCCTAATCAGGCTCATACATTCGCACCCTTCACATACTCGTTGAACAGATCCTGGGTTATCTTCTGGTTTGGATCACATAGTAATATGGTACCACACTGAAACATTCGATTAAACCAGGTTTCGATCAATATTTTTGAGGATAACGCATGTTAGGTCTTGGTTAGGCCTGGGATTTTCACTCATCAGACTCATACTTTCGCATTCTTCACATACTTGTTGAACGGACCCTGGGTTTTTTCTGGTTTGGATCACGTAGTAATGTGGGACCATACTGAAACAGTCAATTAAACCTGGTTTCGATCAATATTTTACAGAATAATTCATGTTAGGTCTAGGTTAGACCTGGGATTTTCACTCATCCGACTCATACTTTCGCATTCTTCACATACTTGTCGAACGGATCCTGGGTTTTTTCCGGTTTGGATCACGTAGTAATGTGGGACCACACTGAAACAGTCAATTAAACCTGGTTTCGATCAATATTTTAGAGAATAATTCATGTTAGGTCTAGGTTAGGTCTGGGATTTGCTCTCATCAGGCTCATTCTTTCGCATATTTCTCATACATGTAGAACAGATCCTGGGTTTTTTCTGTTTTGGATCACGTAGTAATGTGGGACCACACTGAAACAATCAATTAAACCTGGTCTTGATAAATATTTTAGAGGATAACGCATGTTATGTCTGGGTTAGGTCTAGGATTTGCCCTCATCAGGCTCATACTTTCGCATATTGCTCATACTTCATGGCTAGATCCTGGGCTGTTTCTGCTTCGGATCACGTAGTAAAGTGGTGCCACACTGAAACAGTCCATTAAACCTGGTTTGGATCAATATTTTAGAGGATAACGCAAGTTAGGTCTGGGATAGGTCTGGGATTCGCCCTAATCAGGCTCATACTTTCGCGTTTTTCACATACTTGTTGAACTGATCCCGGGTTTTTTCTGGTTTGGATCAGGTAGAAATGTGGTACCACACTGAAACAGTCGATTAAACCTGGTTTCGATCAATATTTTAGAGGATAGCGCAAGTTAGGTCTGGGATAGATCTGGGATTTGACCTCGTCAGACTCATACTTTCGCACCCTTCACATACTCGTTGAACAGATCCTGGGTTATTTTCTGGATTGGATCACATAGTAATATGGTACCACACTGAAGCAGTCAATTAAACCAGGTTTCGATCAATATTTTTGAGGATAACGCATGTTAGGTCTAGATTAGGCCTGGGATTTTCACTCATCAGACTCATACTTTCGCATTCTTCACATACTTGTTGAACGGACCCTGGGTTTTTTCTGGTTTGGATCACGTAGTAATGTGGGACCACACTGAAACAGTCAATTAAATCTGGTTTTGATCAATATTTTAGAGAATAATTCATGTTAGGTCTAGGTTAGGCCTAGGATTTTCACTCATCAGACTCATACTTTCGCATTCTTCACATACTTGTTGAACGGATCCTGGGTTTTTTCCGGTTTGGATCACGTAGTAATGTGGGACCACACTGAAACAGTCAATTAAACCTGGTTTCGATCAATATTTTAGAGAATAATTCATGTTTGGTCTAGGTTAGGTCTGGGATTTGCTCTCATCAGGCTCATTCTTTCGCATATTTCTCATACATGTAGAACAGATCCTGGGTTTATTCTGTCTTGGATCACGTACTAATGTGGGACCACACTGAAACAATCAATTAAACATGGTCTTGATAAATATTTTAGAGGATAACGCATGTTAGGCCTGGGTTAGGTCTAGGATTTGCCCTCATCAGGCTCATACTTTCGCATATTGCTCATACTTCATGGCTAGATCCTGGGCTGTTTCTGGATTGTATCACGTAGTAATGTGGTACCACGCTGAAACAGTCAATTAAACCTGGTTTCGATCAATATTTTAGAGGATAACGCAAGTTAGGTCTGGGATAGGTCTAGGATTTGCCCTCATCAGGCTCATACTTTCGCATATTTCTCATACTTCATGGCTAGATCCTGGGCTGTTTCTGGATTGTATCACGTAGTAATGTGGGACCACACTGAAACAATCAATTAAACCTGGTCTTGATAAATATTTTAGAGGATAACGCATGTTAGGTCTGGGTTAGGTCTAGGTTTTGCCCTCATCAGGCTCATACTTTCGCATATTGCTGATACTTCATGGCTAGATCCTGGGCTGTTTCTGGATTGTATCACGTTGTAATGTGGTACCACGCTGATACAGTGAATTAAACCTGGTTTCGATCAATATTTTAGAGGATAAGGCAAGTTTCGTCTGGGATAGGTCTGGGATTTGCCCTCATCAGGCTCATACTTTCGCGTTTTCCACATACTTGTTGAACAGATCCTGGGTTTTTTCTGGTTTGTGTCACGTAGTAATGTGGTACGACACTGAAACATTCAATTAAACCTGGTCTTGATAAATATTTTAGAGGATAACGCATGTCAGGTTTGGGTTAGGTCTAGGATTTGCCCTCATCAGGCTCATTCTTTCGCATATTTCTCATACTTGATGGCTAGATACTGGGCTTTTTCTGGATCGCATCACGTAGTAATGAAGTACAACACTGAAACAGTCAATTAAACCAGGTTTCCATCAATATTTTAGAGGATAACGCATGTTAGGTCTGGGATAGGTCTGGGATCAGCCCTCATCAGGGTCATACTGTCGCACACTTGACATACTCGTTGATCAGATCCTGGGTTTTTTTCTGGTTTGGATCACGTAGTAATGTGGTACCACACTGAAACAGTCGATTAAACCTGGTTTCGATCAATATTATTGAGGATAACGCATGTTAGGTCTAGGTTAGGCCTGGGATTTTCACTCATCAGACTCATACTTTCGCATATTTCTCATATTTCATGGCTAGATCCTGGGCTATTTCTGGATTGGATCACGTAGTAATGTGGTACCACACTGAAACAGTCGATTAAACCTGGTTTCGATCAATATTTTAGAGGATAACGCAAGTTAAGTATGGGATAGGTCTGGGATTTGACCTCATCAGACTCATACTTTCGCGTTTTTCACATACTTGTTGAACAGATCCTGGGTTTTTTCTGTTTTGGATCACGTAGTAGTGTGGTACCACACTGAAACAGTCCATTAAACTTGGTTGCGATCAATATTCTAGAGGATAGCGCATGTTAAGTCTGGGTTAGGTCTAGGATTAGCCCTCATCAGGCTCATTCTTTCGCATATTTCTCAAACTTGGTGGCTAGATCCTGGGCTTTTTCTGGATTGCATCACGTAGTAATGTGGTACCACACTGAAACATTCAATTAAACCTGGTTTCGATCAATATTTTAGAGGATAACGCATGTTAGGTCTGGGTTAGGTCTAGGATATGCCCTCATCAGGCTCATCCTTTCGCATATTTCTCATACTTCATGGCTAGATCCTGGGCTGTTTCTGGATTGTATCACGTAGTAAAGTGATACCACGCTGAAACAGTCGATTAAACCTGGTTTCGATCAATATTTTAGAGGATAACGCAAGTTAAGTCTGGGATAGGTCTGGGATTTGACCTCATCAGACTCATACTTTCGCGTTTTTCACATACTTGTTGAACAGATCCTGGGTTTTTTCTGGTTTGGATCACGTAGTAGTGTGGTACCACACTGAAACAGTCCATTAAACTTGGTTGCGATCAATATTCTAGAGGATAGCGCATGTTAGGTCTGGGTTAGGTCTAGGATTTGCCCTCATCAGGCTCATTCTTTCGCATATTTCTCAAACTTGGTGGCTAGATCCTGGGCTTTTTCTGGATTGCATCACGTAGTAATGTGGTACCACACTGAAACATTCAATTAAACCTGGTCTTGATAAATATTTTAGAGGATAACGCATGTTAGGTCTGGGTTAGGTCTAGGATTTGCCCTCATCAGACTCATACTTTCGCATTCTTCACATACTTGTTGAACGGATCCTGGGTTTTTTCTGGTTTGGATCACGTAGTAATGTGGGACCACACTGAAACAGTCAATTAAACCTGGTTTCGATCAATATTTTAGAGAATAATTCATGTTAGGTCTAGGTTAGGTCTGGGATTTGCTCTTATCAGGCTCATTCTTTCGCATATTTCTCATACTTGATGGCTAGATCCTGGGCTTTTTCTGGATTGCATAACGTAGTAAAGAAGTACAACACTGAAATAGTCAATTAAACCTGGTTTCCATTAATATTTTAGAGGACAACGCATGTTAGGTCTAGGTTAGGCCTGGGATTTGCCCTCATCAGGGTCATACATTCGCAGTTTTAACATACATGTTGACCTCATCGAGGGTTTTTTCTGCTTTGGATCACGTAGTAATGTGGGACCACACTGAAACAGTCAATTAAACCTGGTTTCGATCAATATTTTAGAGAATAATTCATGATAGGTCTAGGTTAGGTCTCGGATTTGCTCTTATCAGGCTCATTCTTTCGCATATTTCTCATACTTCATGGATAGATGCTGGGCTTTTTCTGGATCGCATCACGTAGTAATGAAGTACAACACTGAAACACTCAATTAAACTAGGTTTCCATCAATATTTTAGAGGATAACGCATGTTAGGTCTAGGTTAGGTCTGGGATTTTCACTCATCAGACTCATACTTTCGCATTTTTCACATACTTGTTGAACGGATCCTGGGTCTTTTCTGGTTTGGATCACGTAGTAATGTGGTTCCACACTGAAACATTCAATTAAACCTGGTCTTGATAAATATTTTAGAGGATAACGCATGTTAGGTTTGGGTTAGGTCTAGGATTTGCCCTCATCAGGCTCATACTTTCGCATATTTCTCATACTTCATGGCTAGATCCTGGGCTGTTTCTGGATTGTATCAGGTAGTAATGTGGTACCACGCTGAAACAGTCAATTAAACCTGGTTTCGATCAATATTTTAGAGGATAACGCAAGCTAGGTCTGGGATAGGTCTGGGATTCGCCCTAATCAGGCTCGTACTTTCGCGATTTTCACATACTTGTTGAACTGATCCTGGGTTTTTTCTGGTTTGGATCACGTAGTAATGTGGTACCACACTGAAACAGTCGATTAAACCTGGTTTCGATCAATATTTTAAAGGATAACGCAAGTTAGGTCTGGGGTAGGTCTGGGATTTGACCTCGTCAGACTCATACTTTCGCACCCTTCACATACTCGTTGAACAGATCCTGGGTTATTTTCTGGTTTGGATCACATAGTAATATGGTACCACACTGAAACAGTCGATTAAACCAGGTTTCGATCAATATTTTTGAGGATAACGCACGTTAGGTCTAGGTTAGGCCTGGGATTTTCACTCATCAGACTCATACTTTCGCATTCTTCACATACTTGTTG